>NW_006921540.1:4143031-4156532 GCF_000340215.1 Pseudocercospora fijiensis CIRAD86 | reverse complement strand
GCGTCTTCGCTATCGCTAACGTATTCTAATAAACCGGGCTATTTGCCCTTGCGCTTAGTTAGTCTAGCCTTGCGGCGAATGCCCGCTAGGGGTCTAGCGTACTTAGCCGACGCGCTCTCGTATTTACTAAATATTCGCTATAATAACTTAGTACTATTCTAAAGAGGAGAATTAAGAATATAGAAACTTTAGGCGTATACCTAAATTATAAACCTTCGAAGAAACTTTAGGTACGTACCTATTTAATACGTAGAATAGGTATATACCTAAAGTTTTATCTTTAGAGTTAACTTAAGGCGTATACCTAAATCGTAGTGTTTTAAGGAAACTTTAGGTACGTACCTATTTAACGCGTAGAATAGGTATATACCTAAAGTTTTATCTTTTAAGTAGAATCGATATAACGGTAAAGGAAAAAAAGAATAAAAAAAGGGGGTATACTTAGGCCTATTATACTTACGACGCGATGTAAGTAGAAATACTTAAACGCTAGCTCGAGCTTCGTTATTATATATACGAACTAGTCGCCGACTAGGATCTCTATAGCTCCTACGGTAGTCTCGTTCTTAATAGATCTAGAGGAGTAGGCGGCTATATAGATACCTTAACTATAGGATAGGGCCGTTACCGCGCCGCGGGTCTTGTCTATAATAGCCTTAAAGCTGTTAACGCGACCTTCCTTAAATCTCTACTCGGCTAGGTTAAGCTTATCTTAGTCTATCTCTATACCGATAGTCTTGTCCTACTTAGCTTTAGTTAACTTCTTAGGCGTATTAGCGGTCTTAGCCTTCTTTAATAGCGATTCTTTCGGGGAAGGATCGCTAAGGCTAAGTAGTAGGATATACTACTTCTTAGTAGTAGACGTCGGGGTTTAGGGCGGGTCGCTTAGCGGACTAGTGCCTAATTTGCGCTTACGCGCGCTAGGGATAAGTAGGGAACTTATAGCTACAGTTTTTTCGCGATTATAGTAATATGTTTCTTTCGAAAATAGTTTAACTGTTAGTGTTTTTAAAGAAACTTTAGGTATATACCTATTCTAGTACTAGTAATAGTAAGTGCTACGGAAGGTTAATATTAATATTTAAGTTAAGAAGAGGGAGCAGGTTTATAAAAGAAGAAAAGTTGTATTACGTACGGACTACGTATTTGCCGCTAGCGGCATATCCCGCGTCTAATAGCGATATTTGCTTTAAACGCTTACCCGCACTAGTATTAGGTAATAGCCTATAAGGTTATATAAGGTTATATAAGGTATAACGTAAGGAAATTTTAGGTGCGTACCTAAAGTTCTATTAAACGCTTATTATTGCTGCTTACTATAACAACCTTATACTACTGTCTAATTAAGGCGAGGATATTATTCTCCGAACTATCGATCGAGCTAAAGGATTAAATCCTACGCTACCTAGTAAACGTTAGGTATAGAGACTATAAAGTCTAGGTTGCTTATAACTATAGCATAGATAGGGAGTAGCAGATATAATATAAGCGCTAGCCGGCGGGGTTCGGTATCGATAGTTAGACTCGAACTATCGCGTAGGATTAGATATATACGGCGGTCCTAGTCGCTCTCTATATTAACGGTAGTCCCGAATTGCGACCCTTATTATATATGCCTATACTTACTAACTACGGCGACGAAGCGGTTCGGATAGTAATAGCGAGTATACGGCCTAGTCTCCGGTTTAGCGAGGTCGTAATTAAGACGAAGTCGGATCCTCCTTTGCCTATTAAGAAGCGTAAACGCTACTTCTCGTTATTACCGGTACGGAGTTTAACGATATATATCCGTATACTCTCGATTATATAGGGTAGTTGCTTGCTACCTTATTGTCCTTAGCGGCTAGCGCCGACGCCCGAGAATATGCTATAGAAGACGTCTTATAAGGTATTAATTAATACGAGTAGCTATAATAATAGTAGGCCTAGTACGATAGCACAATTATTAGCCGCATTTAGACCGCTATATAGTCTCGGGAATAACTTTTACCTATGCGACAAAGAACGTAGTTAAAGGAGGCTCGACGAATATATTAACTTAAGCTCGGAGAGTATACTAAGGTAGTAGTCGCGATCTATATACGACTAATTGCTATTCGTTAAGTACCTAGTAGACAACCTCTACTTAAGTTATTATAATACATTCTTCGGATATCGTAGCTCGGCGTTAGTACCTCTACGACTCTACGACGTCGCCCTCGTATGTTTCCGGTTTATATAAACCTTACGTTCTAGACTCTAGGATATACGAGATAAGGATCGGCGGTAGTTAAAAGACGTATAGCAAAGTGCGGATAGATTAGCGGTATATACTAGATTTTACTTAATATCGGTCGCACTTATATACGGCGGTTTTATATATAATGTTCTAGTTTCTCGCGTAGCGTAGCTACGGTCGCCGGATTATAGGAAGTACTAGTGTTTATATTAGATTATTACCGATCTAGGTAATAAGAATAAAGGTATATTTAGCCTTAAGCGTTATACTCGGTATAGACTCGATAAGAAAACTTAGCTATCGATACAGTATCGCTTCTTAGTTTATTACTATCTACCGGACTTTAACGTTACGATAGCGGATGTTAAGGCGCTTCGCTATAACCTTAAACTACTATATAGCGAGATAGAGTACGAGATCGGAATCGGGGCATTTAACCTCGAAGGTAACGTTAAAGTCTTAGAAACGATTATATATTAGTAGCGCTATAGCATCGCCTACCTAGCGAACGATATAGTAGATATAACTCTAATCGAACTTCTAGAGGGGGAGGAGGCATACGACAACGATATTACGCTCGTCGTGCTATAGCGACTAAGTATAGCGAAGGAACGCGAGCTACTAGTAATAGAAGAGGGTACGGCTACTCTATATAAAGTGTCGATAGAGGAAGAGAACCCGACGCTACTTAAAGGTAATGTTCTTAGATTAGGTATATAATACTACGATTATAGAAACAGTCTCCGTAATATTAAATTATATAAATAATTATATAAGCATATAAATAAGTAACAACGTCTTTATTTAATTAATTATAGTCCTTCTAGCTTATACAACTACGTAATAATTTCGTTACTTAAGTAGTTAACTATATAAAGAATTTAGGGCCTATTAAGTAAAGTTAGTCTACCTCGTTATCGTCCTCGATAACCCTATAGTATATATAAGGGTTAAGAGCTATAGTAATCTATATATTAAGTAGACAGTATAATAGAATATCTAGCGGTGTTCTATAGCTCCGAGTGAATATAGATCGCTATATATAGTAGTAGAGAACGCCTCTTCCGAGATGCTAATTTCCGACTTTATAGGTCGAGATTTCTACCTATACTACGAGGCTCTATCTCTAATAGTATAGTATAGCTTCCGAATAAAGAGAGGTTAGTACTATATAGCAATTTTGTTATTCTAAGCATATAGAACAATAATAGTGTAATAGAATCCTACTATTCTCGACGCTAGTCTAGCAAAGTCGATAAAGTAATAAACCTAGATTATACGCTATTATATATAATAGGCTATCTATTTATTTAGTACTGCGCTAGTCGCTCGCTATTTAATCTTATTTAAGCGCTATCTACTTAGTTAACCGGCCTATATCTACTTATTTAACTATACGATTAAATGTTATAGAGACTATACGTAAATAAAGGAACTTTAAGTATATACCTATTCTACGTATTAAATAGATACGTACCTAAAGTTTCTTTATTTATGTATACTTATTATATAACTACGGTTTTAGGCGTACGCCCGAAGTTTTTACTATTGTCGGCGCTATCTAGTAGCCGTATTAAGCGGTAGCTATACCTAGTATTCGGCTAGCCTTACCTTACTATTTCGCGACGGAATCTACTCGTCGTTATCGTCGTCGTCGGCAGACGTAGAGTTACTGTTATCTAGCCCTCTTAGTCGCTAAATCTGTCGTATCGCTATAAAGCAGTTAATAAGATCTTCGCTAATCCTCTACTATCCTTAATTGCGGAGCAGATTAGGAGTATAGTAGTATATTATATAAAGTTAGTTCTTCTTGTTTATAGTACTAACGAGCGACTAATACTATAGAATAGTGCTATTCTAGATAAGGTTACTTGCGCTAACTAGGACAGCGGCTACCTACTTTACCTAGTATTAACTAGTAGTACCGGGTATTTTCTTTTATCGAACGGCTTAATAGATTTTACTTTTATCGTATACTAGGAGGATACGTATCTAATTTATTATATAACGCCCTATACTACGCTTAAACTGTTACGCAATATTTAGGTAATCCCGACTAAGTAAAGCAAGTACGTCGAAACAGTACCTCGCCTATTTACGCTATAGTCGGCGTTCCTAGCTATCGCGGCGAAAACCGTCGTCCTAGTTAAAAAGTAGCTAAAGGCGGGTTTGCTAGATAGCAATAAATAAGGTAAAGCTACCTTCTATAGCGTTACTACTACCGCCCCGGGCGACGATAATATTAAGTCTCCCGCCTATTATCCGATATACGAGGTCGTACGAAAAGCTATAGAGACCGGCTCTCTCTTTATCGGTAACTTCCTCTAAGAAGAAGCAGCGTAACTATACCTAATCCTCTAGACGCTTATTAGGCTTTAAGAGTATATAGAGTATATAGCTAGTATAGCGGCATTTATATACCTAGCTTAATCGCTAAAGCGCCCGTTTAACGATACCTATATACTAATCCGAGTTGTTATCCTCTTCCGAATCGTTATCCTTACGCTCCCTATACGCTACTCGATATATTTAGTAGGCGGTAACGAGTTAGTCGATCGTCTCCTTTATATAGCTATAGAAAGCTTACTCTAGCCTTCCCGAACTAGTAGCTTAGAGCTAGCTACGGAGGAAGTCGGTAGTATAGGCGGTCTACTAGAGCGCGGTAGTATAGAAGCGTAGTTAAACCTAGTTAAAGAGATCGGCTAGGAGCTAGGCGGCGTACGTAATACGGAGGCTTACTATAATATTTAAACCCCGACGACTTCCTTCCTACTTTCTATTACCCGCGCCTAATTAGTCGTAACGATTACGAGAGAGTCTATGCTTTATACTAAAGGAACTACTATTATAGGTCGTAGTTAGTAAGTCGAATAGTATATTAAGTATTGCCGACGTAGAGGCTTCCTTAATAGCGCGGGTTATATAATCGAGTTAGGCGGTATTTACGCCTATATTAACGGACCTTTACGAAAGGACTATATATATTATAAAGAGCTAGCGGTTTAACTATAAACGTATAAAGTCGACGACGTACTTACTTTCGAGTACGAAGAAAGGCTAGTAAGTGCGACGCCTATCTACTCCCTTAGTTAGGCTTAGGCGAGTTATAGGCAGATTAGGCTAATAGAGTAGGTCCTAGCAAGTACGAACCTCTCCTCGTACGCTAAAGGGAACGGTACTTAAGGCGTAGCTATCTAGCGTATTATACGCCTATATAATTTCCGCTTTAAAGGCGTCTAAGATACGAGCTCGGCGAAATGTAGTATCTTAGGTAATAAGGGAAGTAACGGTAGCTACCTAGTCGATAGTAGACTAGGAGAATGCAAGAAGCGGTAGTATTAACTAACTAAAAATAGGTTCTACCGTTCGGTTAATAGACGCGAAGAGATCCTTCGATATATTATATCCTTAGAAGAAGCCGATACTACTAAGCCGCTCTACGGACTTACGGAGTAGTTTGCCTTAGATACTATAAGCCTCTTATATACCGAACTACTAGTATACTTAAGGATACTCGATATTAAGGCCGCTAGTCTTCGTAATACTATAGGCTGTCCGGTAAAAGGCGATAAGCGGAGATACTACTACGTCTTCGACTACTAGTTTAGTAGGGATGTCTTCCTATATAAGGTCGAACTAAGCGCGGTCTATATTACGATATATAGGGTTAAACTAGCGCTTAAGGGACTAATCGAGGAGTTCTTTAAGCTCTAGGGGAGTCTATACCTCTAGACGGATTTTAGTCCTATACTATATAATAACTAGTTCTATACGCCGCTAATATATATCTAAGTCTCGACGTAACCGACGTTCGATACCCTACTATAAATAATATAGTCGTAGTATAGCTACGTCGACTATAGGGTCTTAATTTACCGGTAGCGGATCTATAATATCGTAAGAGATTTTACTAACGTTACGATTATTGCCTTCTACGCCTTGTTTCTATTAAGTATATACGCGATTATATACTTACTAGAAGGATAGGGGATAATATACGAGCACTCGAGAAGGATAAGTATTACGAAGCGTAGGAATAAGGATAGTATTAACAAAGTAAGCCTATTTACGCTTGTTTATATAATAGCGACGTTGCCGGTCGATCTTCCGATTTCGATTCGCTTTAGGGAGTAGAAGGTTAAGGAAGAAGAGGTACGTATTAAATCTAGAAGTATCGAGTCTAGTCGCGATCCGTATATACTTATAGCGTTCGGGTCGTATCGGAGAGCGGCCTACTAGTATATACTACTCGTAAGTAATAGTCTTTATAAAGCGAGGTATATAGAACAACCGAATACCGGCTCTATAGGTCGTAAGTAAGGTTATAGGGAGGAGAAGTGCGTTAATATCCTAGTATCGAGTAATGTAAAATAGCTAATTAGTAGATATAAGGCACGACTTCTCGAGTAATAGGACTATAGAAGGTACTCCGTTAACCTACCCGGCGAGGAGTCTACGCTAGTCGACGCCTTAGAGCTACTCGTATATATACGTCGGGAGCTTACTATACTCTACGACGTACGTAAGTATATCCGGGAGCTAGTAAAGTTAACTTTAGGCGAAGGTAGCGGTAGTGCCCTTAGTAACAAATTCTACGAGTATAACTTTAGGTAGTATCGGCTCCTCTTCTTCCGCGTCTATATCCTAGTCTTAGGAATACTTATAAGAGTAACTATCTACGGCGAGCGCTTAGTAAAGTACTATCCGACTATAAGGGGTCGATATAATAGGTAGGTTGTCTAGTTCCTCGTCGGAATTAACCCTAGCGTCGCTACTCGAAGGACTACTTAAATCCGATTAGATTAAACTACTAGTTACTAAAGGTACTCGCGAGCTTTCGAGCGTAACGTCGCTATTATCGTCTCGACCCTACCGACCTCGTAGTAGCGTAGGTCGTAGCGGTAGTAGGAGTTCTAGTAAGGTAGGGCGCGGGTTACGCCCTCTAGGATTTAGCCGGATACATAGTAAGAGCCCGCGTTATAGCTACGATAGGTAAGCTCTAGGACGAGGCCTTTATAAGCTCTCTCTTAAATTAGACCTAGTAATACTATCTCTTAATCTAGACGGGCTTCGCCTTAAGCTAGGGCTAGGAATACTATCTCTAGAATTAGACTTAGATATACTCGCGCTTACGATCGGTCGACTACGCCGTACCGAGGCTAGTAGTTAATTCGTCCCGTCTCTTAAAGTAGGTAACGAGGGGCTCTCTAGAATAGGAGGAAAGGAGAGACTTCTTCGAGAAGTCGGCGAAGTAGGTTAAGTAGCGGACTTCGAAGCTAGTAATAGGGGAAAATAAGCTACGCTTACTTAGGAGTCTAGCTTAGGCGGCGTCGTAGGTAACGAGGGGCTTTCTAGAATAGGAGGGAAGGAGAGACTTCTTCGAGGAGTTAGCGAAGTAGGTTAAGTAGCGGACTTCGAAGCTAGTAATAGGGAAGAATAAGCTACGCTTCCTTAGGAGTTAGGCTTAGGCGGCGTCGCTAGTATAGAAGCTAGCGGGGAAGGCGTCGCTAGTATAGAAGCTAGCTAGGAAGGCGTCGCTAGCGTAGAAGCTAGCGCGGGAGGTATCGCTAGTATAAAAGCTAGCTAGGGAGGTATCGCTAGTATAGAAGCTAGCGTAGGAGGTATCGCTAGTATAGAAGCTAGCGCGGGAGGTATCGCTAGTATAGAAGCTAGCGTAGGAGGTATCGCTAGTATAGAAGCTAGTATAGGAGATATCGCTAGTATAGAAGCTAGCGCGGGAGGTATCGCTAGTATAGAAGCTAGCGCGGGAGGTATCGCTAGTATAGAAGCTAGCGCGGGAGGTATCGCTAGTATAGAAGCTAGCGCTAGTAGGGATTATACTATAGCGGACGAAGGGGATCTAGTAGCTATCGAAGCGGGGTAGTAAACTGTTTTACGTAGGGTAAGAGGACCTATATACGAAGGGAGAGTATTAGATAGGTATACTAGTTAAGTACTATCTATTTTAGGGAGAAGGGGACGTAGAGGAGCCCGCCGAATAGCTAACCGAGGCTAGTCGTAGGTAGGGATAGCCTATACGATCGATTGTTAAACGATAGACGTAGAAGTACTATCCCTTAGAGTAGAGCTAGCGGCGTTAGCTCTAGTAAATTAATCGACTACCGCGATAATATCGTCGATCTCGAGCTAGTTAATATAGGTAGCGAGGAGCTATAGCCTATCTCTAGTATTTATACGCGGCGCTATCTATAAAGAGAGCGGTAGTAGTCGTAGTACTAGGAGAAGTAGCCGTCCCTAACTAGCCGAATAGTGCTAACTCTAGAGTGTTTAACTACCTACTACGCCTATTTAGCTATAAAGTAGAGGGTTAATATAGGGGATAGGTTAGGTAGCCGAGGAGGTAGACGATATAGCGGCTAGATATAGTAGCAGCGTAGACGAAGAAGATACTACGACTAGGTCTTACTCAGCTTGCTATACTTTCTTCTAAGCTCGTCGTAGAGCCGTACTCGCTAACTTCCTCGCGGTACGTTCGGCCTTCTTCTTCCGCTCTTCCTCTTTAGTACCGAGTAGCTTACGCTATCCTTTAGGCGGCATCGTATTAATTCCGTTAATAGCGGAGGGCAAAGCTTATATATAAGCCGCGCTAATAAGTATAGAATTCGAGGAGGTAGTAGTTCTATCTCGCGGAAACTACTAATACTAGAAAGGGCTACCCCTTTCTAGCGATGCATTTTATATATAAGAGAGTAAGGAATAGTAGCGTAGTGTATTTTGCGTATAAAGTAGTACGTATAAGTAGGTTCGTATACTGCCTACGGCCTTCCTATAGACGTTGCAAAACCTAAAGTCTAGTAATTAAAAGACACCGTAAACAACTTAAAACTTTAGGTACGTACCTAAAACTAGGCGTTTTAGGTACGTACTAAAAGTTTTAAGTTGTTCCTCTATCGGACCGTAGGATAAGTAAACCTAAAGAGTATTACTAGTAGGTCTATTATTAAAGGTAAAAGTCCTTGCTAGGCGATAGGCGGAGTAATACGAGATATAGGGTAAGGTTCGTAGTAGCCTTCCGTAATAGCGAAGGAAGGCTATTTAATTAGATAGTTAGCTAGGTTCTAATAATGTTTAATTAATATCGGGCAGATAGGTTAGCTAGATTTCGGGAAAGGGTACCTCGTATACTTAATATAAGACTAAAAGTATAGCTAAGAAGATAGGTAAATCCCTACTTACGGAACCGGAGGGTAAGGGGTAGGGGAATGTATACCCTATATGTTTCTTAACCGGAAGCGCTCCGTCGCGTTCTAACGAAGCGAGGGCCGTATCGCTAGTTATAGCTAATTAGCTAGACGCGGGCGCGGTCGAGATACGACTTAGAATACGAACGCCTTCTTACTTTAATGTTTCTTAAGCGCTTCGTCGTATCCTAGCGAAGCGGCTTACTAACTAGAAGCGCTTCGTCGTATCCTAACGAAGCGGCTTAACGACATCCTTGTCCTTACTACAACTACCGAGACGTATAAATTCTTCCTCGAATATAGTAATATAACGTAAAAACTAGTCGATAGCGTAGTTAGTCTAATAAGCGATAATTATTAGTAGATCTCCCTTATTCTAGTTCTCGAGTATTACTTTAATAGCTTATATAGAGACATAGGTCTTACTAGTACCGGGTAGGCCTTAAATAATAGCAAGACGCGCCGTTAGAATACGACGGAGCGCTTCTAGTTAGGAGGCGTCTAGAGCACTATTAGGCTTAGAAGGCTAGTGCTTAACTATATTAATATTCTCGAAGCTCTCGTTAGAGTTATTAACTAGGATAGAGCTTAGATCTCGCTTCGGCTATGCTTTAAAATACTTAGGCGCCGAAATGTAAGGCTATATACTAACGAGGTGCTCTAATAAGGGGAAACCCTCGCGTATTATACGCTAAAGGCTAAGTAAGGTATGCCGATTAGCTTCGAAAAGTCCGCTATAGTCCTCTACTATAAGATATTCTATAGTAGGATCTAGCTCTAACTCCTCGGGACGGGCAAAGGCGAGATTAAGCTTAGGTAGATTCTACTAAAGTCCCTCTAGTAGTCGAGCGGCAATAGTAGCGATAATAGCGCGAGATACGAACTTGTTATTTATTAGTATAAGAACGACTAAGCTACCGGCGATAAGGCGCTTTAACTGTTCCTATAGAACTTTCTTACTAGTACGGAGGAGACTAAAAGTAACGCGGACGGCGAAGCTACGTATAAATAAAGTCGCGCCGTAGATATAAACCTACTTAGGTTAGTATATAACGGGCGGCGCGTTAAAGGGATAAAGGCGAGACTAACCTTCGTATAGATACCGACTTTACTATTAAATACGTCCTTAGCGGTATATAGAGTATAGCGAGTTATTAAGACTGCTTCGCGAAGGCCGCGGAGGGCATCTTCGCGGTTCCTATAGAACTTTCTTACTAGTACGGAGGAGACTAAAAGTAACGCGGACGGCGAAGCTACGTATAGACAAAGTCGCGCCGCAGATATAAACCTACTTAGGTTAGTATATAACGGGCGGCGCGTTAAAAGGGTAAAGGCGAGACTTACCTTAGTATAGATACCGACTTTGCTATTAAATGCGTCCTTAGCGGTATATAGAGTATAGCGAGTTATTAAGACTACTTCGCGAAGGCCGTAGAGGGCATCTTCGCGGTATAGCTTGTAGAGAGTACTCTAAGAGAATAGTTCTATAAGGGAGGCGATAAATAGTAAATAGGGCTAGTCGACGTCGCGCGTAAGAGCGAGCGTTCCTATCGCTAGTTATAGCTAATTAGCCCGCGGCCCTTACTATATCGCTAGTTATAGCTAATTAGCCCGACGCAGGCGTAGTCGAGATACGACTAAGAATACGACCGCCTTCTTATTTAGCTTGCAATATACGTAGGCGGCCTACGAGTAGGCGCGAGAATATATTCTTTTATACCTTCGATATTATAATATCGAATAAATAGAGAATAGTTCTATAAGGGAGGCGATAAATAGTAAATAGGGCTCGTCGATGTCGCGCGTAAGGGCGAGCGTTCCTATCGCTAGTTATAGCTAATTAGCCCACGGCCCTTACTGTATCGCTAGTTATAGCTAATTAGCCTAACGTAGGCGTAGTCGAGATACGACTAAGAATGCGACCGCCTTCTTATTTAGCTCGTAATATACGTAGGCGGCCTACGAGTAGGCGCGAGAATATATTCTTTTATACCTTCGATATTATAATATCGAATAAATAGAGAATAGTTCTATAAGGGAGGCGATAAATAGTAAATAGAGCTCGTCGACGTCGCGCGTAAGGGCGAGCGTTCCTATCGCTAGTTATAGCTAATTAGCCCGCGGCCCTTGCCGTATCGCTAGTTATAGCTAATTAGCCCGACGCCGGCGCCCTACTATACGCCCGCTATACGCCTAACCCTAACCCTAAAGTGCCCTATAGTATATTCTAGTCTAGGGGCCCCCTCTACGTTTTAGTATATTTCCTAGTACGGCTACACTTTATAGCGCGGGCTGTTTTTTATATTACGGGCTGTTTTTTATAGCACGGCAGGGTACCCCCCTAGAAGTAGTAAGATATTTTTATATTATCTAAAAGTAGACGACTCGACGATTCTAAAACTGTTCTACTTTTTAGTAGGCGGCGTTAGATAACCGAGAAATCTACGTTTCTATTAGACGTTTAATATCGAAAATAGGCCTATTTTTTCCGCTAATTCCGAATCTAAACTCGGTTTTGCCGAGAGATAACTAGGGGTCGAGATATAGCTATCTCGAACGAGATACCTACTATAAACATTTTAACTCTTAACGGAATTAAGAGAAGTAGAATATAAGACTACTATACCCTCGAATAGAGAGGGATAGGGATACAAATTAATATCTAAGAACTAGTATAGGCAATAGGGATAGTAAGAGGTTTACCTCGAAACCCTCCCTATTTAAAATATTCTTAGATAATATTAATAGTCGATTCCCTACCCTACTATTAGATTACTATCTATAGAGGAGTAGAATAAAGCCTATAGATTAGGGCCTATACTGCCCCTAGTAATAGGGAGGTATACCCTATTTATAGCGAGATAGATAGAACTTAAAACCTCTTATAACCCCTTTCTCCTTCCTTCTAAGAGTAGACCTTAGCTATTTACCTAGGCTCTAGTTAATCTAAGCACTAGGTAGATACGTATAAGGAGAATATACCGCGTAAGAGGCTTTTAACGATATATATTAACCTATAATCTATAGATACTAGGCTAAATTAAAGGGCTAATAGAGGAAAGACCCCTCCGTATAGATCTACTCTACTTACTACGCCGCCCTATAAGGGCACCGAGGTACCGAGGACCGGAACTAAGCGTTCCCGGACCCGTACGCTTCCCTATACGAGTCTAGAACCGGAACTAGCCCTTCCCGGAAGGATCTAAGCTAAAAACAACTGCCGAAATTATACCTACCTAAAGTAGGTAACGGTAGTTTAGCCCTAATCTTACCGGAACGCGGAAAGATCGCTACCCGAACGGCTATACGCCTATCCGACGGTATTGTAGCTATCCGACGGCCTAATATTATACCGTCGGAACAATCTAACTCCGCGCGACGAGTAGATATATAGAGACAAGCCTATATAGTCCCTAAAGAGTATCTAATAGGCGAAACTACTTCTTTGTTTCTATAAGAGTAGTAGGACTACTTTATATTTATTTAGGACTCTATAAACTTATTCTTATTCCTATTCTTTTGCGGCTTTATTTAGAGTAAAGCTATTCCTAACCCTAACCCCTCTAGAACGAAAACAATAATGCCGAATTTAGTAGTTTCTCTTCCTCTTCTTAGTACTAAACTAAAGGCGGCTTCCGGAGTAGACGACGCTATTTCGATAGCTAACTCTATTTAGGATTTAACAAGAGTAATCCCGAAGAGCTTTTAAGCCTCCTTCGGTATCTTATTAAAAGAAACGTTCGATACTGCTATTAAAGTATAGAACGTCTAAATAACTCTAGCTAGCCTAGAGAACTACTATATAAAGGGAACCTTCCCGGCGCACATTTTTAGCAGCCTAAAGATACTAGCTACGTAGGTATCGAAGGAATTCTTAATAAGCTCTACCTTTTAGGCGTTTAATACCGCCTATAAGAATACCTTATTCGAGACGTAGAAGGAGTTCTTAAATCTAAGCATTTAGATAAAGAAAAAGGAGCACAAATTACTCCTATACCTTCTATTAGACAAAGAACTCTCTATTAAAGCTTAGGCCGAGATAGAGACGATCTTTAATCGTCTTAAAGATGTCTATTAAACT
>NW_006921540.1:4141790-4142524 GCF_000340215.1 Pseudocercospora fijiensis CIRAD86 | reverse complement strand
TAAGATTAAAGAACACGGACTCGACCTTTATAGAAAGGCAATAAGTCTCGGCTTTACAAAGTACTCGAAAGAACGTATAGTTCGGGTACAGAAATAAGTTACTTTAAGTAAGGCAGACACGATAATAAAAGACCTGCCTACGCTTAATATTAAAGCAACGATTGCCGAAGCAGTATAGCAAGCACTTAAAAAACAAACTACTAAACTACGAGGTTCGTATAGACGTACTAATTTAAGTACTATACTAACGACTCAAAGGTACTAAACCTAAACCTAAGCTAAAGACGAAAGCAAAGCTACTAGTTAAAACTAAGAAGGAAAGGCAAGGAAAAGGGATAGGAAAGAAGCAAAAGAAGCGGAAATAAGGTGGATTCTCTCTTCGCCTAATAGGTTCAAACTATTAGACGTTTCTTCTTTACCTAGGCGGTTTTTTGTATCTAGTTTAGACACTTAAGCAAAGTACTTACTATTAAATTCCTCTTTATTGTACCTCGACAGTATATTGCTTAGTATATACGAAATATTTAAATGTCCTAGCGTATCTCTACCTCGAGATATCGAACAGCGATTGTCCTTTAACGGAAAATATATCTTTGCCTCTAAATTAGATAGAAAACTGCCCCTTTAAGCCTAGATAAAGGTAGAAAGAACGATTAGGTTAGCCTTATTCTTTAAAGGACAAACGGACCGGGACTACAACCTAACGTTCTATATCAAATTAGGCTAGTCACCGC
>NW_006921540.1:4138706-4141690 GCF_000340215.1 Pseudocercospora fijiensis CIRAD86 | reverse complement strand
GGAATAAGTACCTATTAAAAGTAACCGATAAAAACTTAGGCCTAGTAATAATAACAAAGACCTAGTATATAGAACAAGCCCGTAAGCACTTAGAAAACAGCGACGCTTACGTCTAGCTCCTAGACTAGGAAATAGAACCGATCCTTAAAGATTTTAGAACACTACTCTTTGCATTCGAATAGCCTACGTCTATAGAGAAATAGCTTAAGACGACAACTGCTAAACTACTAAGGTTCTATATAATTCTAAAAATATATAAGAACCCGATAGCTTCTAGACCTATTATCCCGTCTTATAGTTAGATTACAAGCCGATGCTTAGAAGTAGTAGACTACTACCTTTAGAAACTACTACCGCAATATCCGTAGATTTTAGATTCGACTAAGACTTTTATTTACGATATACGATAGTACTAAGACAGCCTAGAAGGCGTATACTTTGTAATAGGCGATATAAGCGCTATATATATAAACATACCCCCGAAAGATGCTATTCGAATCTGTAAGAGCCTCTTATAGAAATTAGACATTAACTTAGAAGGCTATACGGTAGATTCTATTATAAGCTTACTATAGTTTGTCTTAGAACACAACTTCTTCTACTACGAGAAAGAGACCTTTAAGCAAGTAAGTAGCTTAGCTATAGGAACGTCCTACGCCCCGGTAGTAGCAAACCTATACTATGCTTTTTTCGAAAGAGCTCTCCTCCCTAGATACCCGAAGATTCGCTTCTATAAACGCTATATAGACGATATCTTCTTGCTATTTAAAGGGATAGAAGAACAACTTATTAGCCTATAATTAGCCTTTATTATTAAAGGACTAACGATTAATTGGGAACATTCGAAAACAAGTACGCACTTTCTAGATATGCTCCTACTTAACGAATCTAATAGGCTAGTAACTTCGATGTATCGCAAGTTTCTAAATAAGTATATATATATCCCGTAGTCCTCGTTATACCCCGAAAGTATTAAGACGGCCTTTATTAAAGTAGAAAGGACTAGAATACGTACGCTTTACCAAAAAGACTCAGACTTCTATAGCGTAGAGAAGTTCTTTTTCGCAAACCTACTTAGGAGAGGATATCCTAAGAAGACGCTTTTAAACTAGTTCTCTAAACCCATAGGTAATACAAGGGTATAAGAGGTAAAACAAGACAAGTCTCTACTACCGTCTTATTACAATCTAGTATAGGAATACATTAGTACTATATAGCTTAGTTAGGAGTTTCTAAAGAACTGCCGCGACGCTAAAATAACGCTTCCGGCTTCGATTAGTAAAGGCTTCCTCCTTAGCTTAAAGAGAACTCGTAATTTCTACGACCTCTTTAATAAGACTAACTTAATAATCCTAGAATAGGACTTAACACTCTCGATACCCTAGCGATAGGCTTCGATATAGTATAAACGAGTACGGTATAGCCTTTTAGGCATTAGGTATATACGGGTCTAAGTACTAAGTATAGTAGAAATATAGCGAGTATACGAGGTAGAGGAGAAAGATTTCGATCGAGTCCCCTCTATAGTAGTAGAAAACCTATAGATTTGCTATATAAAGTACCGAGTTAGACCCTTCTTAAAAGGGACTATACCCTCCGAAAGTATACCTATACTTATACTCCGAGGATAGTTCCTAAAAGGGAATACGTAGTACTAGATATCTCGGTTTATAGGGAAACGGTTATCGCTTAGTCGAATAGTTACTAGGTTTAAAACCCTAACCCCTAACCCTAACCTAACCCTAACCCGTCTATACCTATTAAAGTAGGCAAAAGACGTTATTTATAAGAGATATTATACTAGATATACTTATTATTACCTTAAGTAGTAATTAGATCTATATACGACGACTAGATATTCGCTTTTAGCGACAGACTACTTGTATTCTAGTCTAGGGGCCCCCCCTGCGTTTTAGTGCATTTCCTAGTACGGCTGCACTTTACTAGATATTCGCTTTTAGCGATAGACTACTTGTATTCTAGTCTAGGGGCCCCCCCTACGTTTTAGTATATTTCCTAGTACGGCTACACTTTATAGCGCAGGCTGTTTTTTATATTACGAGCTGTTTTTTATAGTACGGTAGGGTATCCCCCTAGAAGTAGTAAGATATTTTTATATTATCTAAAAGTAGACGACTCGACGATTCTAAAACCGTTCTACTTTTTAGTAGGCGGCGTTAGATAACCGAGAAATCTGCGTTTCTATTAGACGTTTAATATCGAAAATAGGCCTATTTTTTCCGCTAATTCCGAATCTAAACTCGGTTTTACCGAGAGATAACTAGGGGTCGAGATATAGCTATCTCGAACGAGATACCTACTATAAATATTTTAACTCTTAACGGAATTAAGAGAAGTAGAATATAACACTACTATACCCTCGAATAGAGAGGGATAGGGGTATAAATTAACATCTAAGAACTAGTATAGGTAATAGGGATAGTAAGAGGTTTACCTCGAAACCCTCTCTATCTAAAATATTCTTAGACGATATTAATAGTCGATTCCCTACCCTACTATTAGATTACTATCTATAGAGGAGTAGAATAAAGCCTATAGATTAGGACCTATACTGCCCCTAGTAATAGGGAGGTATACCCTATTTGTAGCGAGATAGATAGAACTTAAAACCTCTTATAACCCCTTTCTCCTTCCTTCTAAGAGTAGACCTTAGCTATTTACCTAGGCTCTAGTTAATCTAGGCGCTAGGTAGATACGTATAAGGAGAATATGCCGCGTAAGAGGCTTTTAACGATATATATCAACCTATAATCTATAGATACTAGGCTAAATTAAAGGGCTAATAGAGGAAAGACCTCTTTATATAGATCTACTCTACTTACTACGCCGCCCTATAAGGGCACCGAGGTACCGAGGACCGGAACTAAGCGTTCCCGGACCCGTACGCTTCCCCGTACGAGTCTAGAACCGGAACTAGCCCTTCCCGGAAGGATCTAAGCTAAAAACAACTACCGAAATTATAC
>NW_006921540.1:4120595-4138606 GCF_000340215.1 Pseudocercospora fijiensis CIRAD86 | reverse complement strand
ATAGGGGTATAAATTAACATCTAAGAACTAGTATAGGTAATAGGGATAGTAAGAGGTTACCCTCGAAACCCTCTCTATCTAAAATATTCTTAGACGATATTAATAGTCGATTCCCTACCCTACTATTAGATTACTATCTATAGAGGAGTAGAATAAAGCCTATAGATTAGGGCCTATACTGCCCCTAGTAATAGGGAGGTATACCCTATTTATAGCGAGATAGATAGAACTTAAAACCTCTTATAACCCCTTTCTCCTTCCTTTTAAGAGTAGACTTTAGCTATTTATCTAGGCTCTAGTTAATCTAGGCACTAGGTAGATACGTATAAGGAGAATATACCGCGTAAGAGGCTTTTAACGATATATATTAACCTATAATCTATAGATACTAGGCTAAATTAAAGGGCTAATAGAGGAAAGACCCCTCCGTATAGATCTACTTTACTTACTACGCCGCCCTATAAGGGTACCGAGGTACCGAGGACCGGAACTAAGCGTTCCCGGACCCGTACGCTTCCCCGTATAAGTCTAGAACCAGAACTAGCCCTTCCCGGAAGGATCTAAGCTAAAAACAACTACCGAAATTATACCTACCTAAAGTAGGTAACGGTAGTTTAGCCCTAATCTTACCGGGACGCGGAAAGATCGCTACCCGAACGGCTATACGCCTATCCGACGGTATTATAGCTATCCGACGGCCTAATATTATACCGTCGGGGCAATCTAACTCCGCGCGATAAGTAGATATATAGAGACAAGCCTATATAGTCTCTAAAGAGCATCTAATAGGCGAAACTACTTCTTTATTTCTATAAGAGTAGTAGGACTGCTTTGTATTTATTTAGGACTCTATAAACTTATTCTTATTCCTATTCTTTTACGGCTTTATTTAGAGTAAAGCTGTTCCTAACCCTAACCCTAACCCTAACCCTAACCCCGGTCCGACCCTAATACCGATACCGATACCGATGCTAGGATATAAAAACCGAAGTCCGAAATTAACCGAGTCGGAGCCGGACCCGAGATATACCTAAGAGCGGGCCGAATACTAAGGTAAGCCCTACTTTCCGATACCTAAGAGCGAGCCGCTTCCTAAAATCCGGAAGTAAGCCGTATCTCGAAAGCGAGCCGTATCCCGAAGGCAAAAGCGAGCTATATTCTAAAGGCGAAAGCGAGCTATATCCTAAATATAATATCTTATTAACGAAAGTATAAGGGTTAGTAGCTAAGTAGTAAGAATATATACGAAACTTTAAACTAAACTAAAGAGAGTACTAAATTAATATAGCTACTATCTATATAAGACGAACTACGAAGAAAAGAAAAAAGATACCTTAGAAGGAGAGCCCCTTCCTTAGTATTCCGCTCTACGGCCGTCTAGCGCGTCCGACGCGTAAGCGTAAGTATATATATCCTACTTACTAGCTTTTTAGTAAACTTCTACCTTTAGGTCCTTCTTTACGCGCTAAGCGCGCGCGCGTATCCCGCTTATCCGCTATCTCGTAGCGCTTTTATCTCCTAGCCGACTTACGCGGCGCGCGTATACGAACTCGTTTAACCGCTCTTAAGTAAATATATTTCTCCTAGCTCTTCCTTATCTTCCGGTTCCTTCCTACTACTTAGATCTATCCTACGACTCTATATATCTTACTTACTATTATCCGTATATACGTACGCGTAGTTTAGTATAGTCCCGTCGTTTATATATTAATATATAACGTATTATTCTACTATATATAGCCTCTACGGGAGTCCCTAAGATATTACGTTATATAGCTAAATAGGCGGCTAACTAGGCGACCTAGGTATCCTAGGCGACCTAGGCGTACTAGGCATCCTAGGCGTACTAGGCGTCCTAGATATACTAGGTATTCTAGGCGTACTAGGCGTTCTAGGCGACCTAGACGTACTAGGCGTCCTAGGCGTACTAGGCGTCCTAAGCGACTTAGGTAACCTAGGCGACCTAGGCGACCTACTACTAAGGTAACTTAAATCCGATATTACTTTATAGTATAGCGGCTAGCTTATAGGACTTATTAGTACTTTCTAGATAGCTACTATAATAGAAGGGGGCGATAGCGAGCTATATTTCGAACGTAATATCTTAAAGGCGTAGCCCTATCTTAAATACGATATCTAAAATACGATATCTAAAATACAATATCTCGAACCGCGATAGCGAGCTGTATCTCGAACGCGATATCTTAAAGGCGATAGCGAGCGATATCTCGAACGCGATATTTAAAATACGATATCTTAAACGCGATAGCGAGTAATATCTTAAACGCGATATCTTAAACGCGATAGCGAGCGATATCTCGAATACGATATCTCGAACGCGATAGCGAGCGATATCTCGAATACGATATCTCGGATATAATATCTCGAACGCGATATCTTATAGGCGAGAGCGGAAATCTCGAACGCGACGTCTTATAGGCGATAGCGGACATCTCGAACGCAATATCTCGAAGGCGATAGCGAGCTATATCTCGAACGCGATATCTCGCTATATCTTAAACGCGACGTCTCGTAGGCGATAGCGAGCTATATCTCGAACGCGAGCTATATACTAAACGTATTCGCGTATAGCTATAGATACTTTTTAACTAACTAGCTATTATATATATATATTAGATACTTTAATACTATATTAGTAGAGGGAGAAACTTTTAGTATATACCTAAACTTTCGCCGATATAGATAATATATATATTTTTTAAAATAGATACTTTAATACTACGTTAGTATAGGAAGAGACTTTAGGTATATACCTAAACTTTTATTACTATACACGCATTTCCGCCCTAAGCTACTAACTAGTAGATATATATCTATATAATATAGGAGAGGAGAGATATCTACTACTACGAACTAGCTTTAACTATATTACCGACAACTATATTACCGAATACTCTACTACTTATTAAATAGGTTCTTACCTTGCTTCTAGTAACTACCGCCCGATAGATCTTATAGGTAATCGTACGCCCGAACTCGCTTCTATATACTTAACCGATCGAATCTAGCTATAAACGCTATCTCGCTAGCCGCCCGGATACTATTAGGTACAGATAGCGAACTAGGTAGGTTTATAATAATAAACTTGTTATATAGACCTCTAGTATTCGAGATAGTAGTAGCGATCTCTTAAGCGGTCGGCTTTAGGGGTCCGGATAAAGGAGTAAGTAGAGGAGTAGGTAGTATATCTAAGCGATTAGTAAGTTCGCTATTACTTAAAGACGGCGAAGGATTACGTAGTAGATTATCGTTAATACTTAGAGACGGCGAAGGATTACGTAGTAGATTATCGTTAACTATAGCTAGCTATAGGCTTAGAGGTAGAGGAAGTAGTAGATCGCCGTTTACCGTACCTAGAGATA
This sequence comes from Pseudocercospora fijiensis CIRAD86, assembly GCF_000340215.1. Classification (NCBI taxonomy): domain Eukaryota; kingdom Fungi; phylum Ascomycota; class Dothideomycetes; order Mycosphaerellales; family Mycosphaerellaceae; genus Pseudocercospora; species Pseudocercospora fijiensis. The sequence continues at coordinate 4,135,223 of NW_006921540.1, read as the reverse complement.
GGAGAGGTAGAGGTAGCGATAGAGATAGTAGAGGACTATCTAGCGGTAGTAGTAATATATAAGCTTTCTTTTACGCTATAGCTACCTTCTCCGCCTAGCGCTCTTTAAATACTATTAGTTAATCCTCGTAGTCCTCCTACTCTCTAATAAGGCTCTAAAGCTCGCGTAGACTCTTTCGAACCTTAGCGTAGGCTAGGTCGGTCGCCTTTATAGCGTTTAGTTTCTAGTTTACCGTAGTAACTAATTCGTACTACTTACTATTAATAATACTATTTTCGACTTCCTCGCCGAGAGATAATATATTAGGCTTCTAAGGCGGCTACTCTTTATCCTCTTCTAAGGGAGGGATAGTTTATATTAGGGAGAACGGAGGTCTCTCTTATCGAAGCTATAAAGGGACTACTATACCCTCCTACTCTATTACGTAGGTAAGGCCGTTAAGGATATAGTTAGATAGCGAGTCGACCTAGTTATAGAACTAGAATGCGATATCTATAATCGTTATTAGTATTAACTTAGAAACATTTAGAAGAAACTTTAGGTATATACCTAAAGTATATAATAATAGGTATATATCTAAAGTTTAAATAGGAGAATATACCGGTTCTACTTAAGTGCGCTAGCTTTGCGGCATCTCCGTATATAAGCTAGTCGGCGTAGTACTATACGATACGATTAACCTTATCTTATTTAATAGTTAGGGGCCTAGTCTTACGCTAGATATACTAACGGTCCTCGACGTACTTAGCGACTAGCTTAATATAGAGCTTATCTACTTAGTCCGGTTCTAGATCGTCGTTGCCGAGCTAGTCGTCGTAGTTTCTTTTAGCCTTCTCTTAGACCTATCCGATAACCTTACGAGCAACCGTACTACTATATACTAAACGGAATAGCGTCTCGTTCGGTAATAGGTTCTTTATAGTAGGATCTATAATATTAGCCTATATATTGCTAGTACGAGGGGAGCGTACGCTATATATAGTATATAGTAGAGCGTCGGCTATAACCGTATAGATACGCGTCTCGATAGACTCTCGAATAAGGCCGGTCGGCTCCTCCGCGGCGTCGTTTTCGCATCGCTTAGTATTATTATTTTAGAAAGAGTAGTCTCGTATAATAACCTCTATATCTTCCGGGCTAAGGATATAGGTAGAGCGAATCTACTTAAGGAACCGCACTTTATACTTATACTATAAGGCCTAATCGATACTCTCGTCGATATTTAAGGTATAGACCGTTATATTATATTCTTAGCCTATATAGTAAAGTCGACCGCTAGCTTAGTACTTAATATAGAACGAAACGGCGTCGAGTATAACTATAAAGAAAGCTACCTTCTAGTAGTTAGCGGACTCGGCTCCTATACGCGAAGAGATAATTATAATTTTAACGCTAGGGTCGTTTAAGAAGGCGCGCTCGGCTAGGACGCGGCTACGATTACTAATACTAGCGCGGATTACAATATATAGGATCTAGAGTAGGCCGTAAATAGCCTCGACAATTAGAAGCGAGATAGGTTCGTAGGCCTAGACTACGAGCTTTAGCAACTCGATAAGTACGATATTTCGGACGATCTCTAAGAAAGTATAATACTTCGGGGATACGCGGTAGAGGAAGTTAAAGTAGCTAAATCGATCCGAGGGTAGTAGTATCTAGAGGTCGCCCTTAAGGGATATATAAAGGTACGTAAAAGGGTCGATAGACCTATTAGTCCTATAATAAAAGGTTAGTAATATCTAAAATATAGAAACTTTAGATATATATCTAAATCGTAGCTAAAAAAGGTATATACCTAAAGTTTTAGAAAACTTATAATAAGTTAATAAGCTTAGTACTCGTATCTAAGTAGCGCCTTAGTATAACCGAGCTAATAGGGTTGTTAGAGGTTAGTATAAGCTAACGGCGTAGGCTAGTACTATAACTAGTCTTATCGTCTTCGTCTATAGTATATAGACGCTTACTATCTACCGTATTAGTAAACTACCTATAGGCTCTATTATAGATCGTATAGCTAGTATCGTTTATACGAATCTCGATATTATAGAAGTATATAGGTAGGATATCGGTACCGATACGATAGTTAACGCTATTCGCGACGATCGTTTAGCCCTTAATATAGCGGATTTAGACTAGACTTAGAAGTAGTAGTATTACGAAGCCGATATTTATCGTACTACCTATCGCCTTATAGATCGCTTTAGGATAGAGCGCGGCTAGGTAGTACTAGTTAAGTAGGAGATCGGGGTAGCCCGTAAGCCTATATAGGGTATCTAGAATCTTACTCTAGTTACGGTCGTAGAGTGTCTCGAACTTATAAGATAGACGTCTATATTTATTAACGTCTATACCGTTCTTCTTAAGGTTAGAACCTAAATCTAGGAGGTTCTTAACTTAGCGCTAACTAAAGCGGACAATCGACGCTATATTATATATATAGTTACAAATAACTATAGTAGTAATAATAGCTATACTATTCTACGGTCGTAACTTATATAATACGTCGGTCTAATTAGCCTTAGGGTTGCCTACCGTATAACCCTCGTCGGCCGCGATAAGAGAGAAGGAGTCCTCGAGGATAAGTAGAACGTTTAATATTATAAGGTCCGCCTACTAGAGGTTAGTAAGCATAGTGCCTCTATCCTCGTCGTCTAAGATATCGCCCGCGAGGCCGTCGACGTCCTCGTTATCTTCGTTAATAGCTATAGTTCGCTTCTTAGAGACCCTAACGGTCGATCCGACCTCGAGGATCTATCTAAGTAGTACTTAGTAGATAGTAAGCACTAGATTGCGCGATATCTATTCGTTATCGCCGTTCTAGGTAGCTAACTAACTCTTTAGAGCCTCGAGGTTCGTAGGGATAGGCATAGACTTAGTAAACTAATTATCTCGCTAATTCTTCTTAATACCGAGTAAATAGAATATATATATATAGATATACTTAGAACGGTTACCCTCTAAATCGTAGAAGTATATACCGGTATTAGTAAGCTAAGCTATAAGACTATTTAGTAGGTAGACGATAATCGGTAGGCGGTATTTAGGGCATAGACTAAGCTCCGCTCTAGCCTTGTTTATAGAGGCATTACGGTTAAATACCTCGTCGCTAGCTTATATCTTCTCGATAATATTACGCTTCTTAGGCGTTTAGTCGAGGGGGAACTAGTCGGGATAGTCTACTAGGTACTTCGTAGTAGTATTAGTTATTACGACGCTTACGCGGGAACGGACTTTGTCTAAATAAGAAAAGTTAGTAAAGGTTTCGTTAGTAGGAAGGAACTTTAGGCGTATATCTAAAAATTATAATAATCGGAAATAATAAAACTTTAGGCGCGTACCTAAATCTCGTAAGAATAGGTACGTACCTAAAGTTTTATAATAAATCGTAGGGAAAGCTTACTATCGTAGACCTTAATCTAGCGGGTAGTCTCTTTCGCTATCTCGTAGATCGTAACGAGGACCTAAATAGTTTTACTAAGGCTAACGTCGTCGCCTATAATAGCGAACTAAGTAGGAGAGAGTATTATACGCTTAAGGTACGCTATACTAGTTACCTACTAAGGCTGTAAGCTTAGCCCGTAGTATATAGCCTTAAACCCTAACTTAGTAAAGCTATCTAGTACGCTTAATGTTTCGGGTATAATATCGAGCGAAGTATAGGCGTCCTCGAACGTAGGTACCTTAGCGCTCTTCTAGTTTATAGCGGAGTTAATAAGCGTAAACATCTTGCTATCGATAACTAGGGTACTATCGGTATTATAGGCGCTAGTACGCTTATTATTAGTATCTTCGGCGTAACGCTATTAGAAGGCTTATACTTCGCCTATATTAACCTTAGGTATTACGGTATCGAACCCTAGATACTCGATCTTAGTAGGATCGCTAAAAAGCTATAGATATAGACGCGCGCTACCGGTAGTAAGGATAATATTGTTAATATAGGCGATACGCGCCTTATTATTAGTAAAGTTGTCTAGGCGTAGGCTAGTCCCTAGATTTATATTACCGCGCTTAGACAAAATATCGAACGTCTTAAGCGTAGTATCCGGATCGGTATTACCTTATATACGCTATATCTCTATAGTAGTAGATCTATCGTATAGACCCTTCTTAACGAGGTTTAGCAATATCTCTATAATATTGCCTATACGCTCTTCCTACTCTTTAGTATTTACTCGGCTAGCCTTCGGGTCGATATAGACCGGGATAGTAGTAGTAGCGACGCGGGAGATCCTTATCGGCTCGAGTAATAGGTTAACCGAGGCGTTATTATTCTTATTCTTTATCTTATTATATAGGTATAAGAGTAGTAGTCCTCGATAGAGGTCTTCTCCGTATATCTCTAGTTCTAGGACTAGGTAGACTAGCTAGAGAGTAGGTCTATAAAGCGTCGTAGAAGTGCCTACGAAGAACGTAGGAATATATACTAGATCTAGCCGATCGATTATAGGATCGAGGGAGTCTAGAATAACCTTTATCTTCTATATAGCGCGGATATAGATAAAGGCTATATACTTTAGGTTGCCCTTAACGGTATCGGGATAGCGCGGGCCCGTAAGAGCGCGATCTACCTCGTCGTCGTCCTCCGCCGTTATACTCTTAACCTTAATCTAGCCTTTAGTAAAGCTAGAGATAGTCTTAAGGATCTTATTCGGCGTAAGCTAGAGTCGGTAGCTCTACTAGTTACCGCTATCTTTCTCGTCGATATCTATCTTATCGACGTCGTATTAGAGTCTTACTCTACTATATCGTCTAAACCTTAGGCGTCTTCGCTATCGCTAACGTATTCTAATAAAACGGGCTATTACCCTTACGCTTAGTCGGTCTAGCTTTACGCCGAGTGCCTACTAGGGGTCTAGCGTACTTAGCCGACGCGCTCTCGTATTTACTAAATATTCGCTATAATAACTTAGCACTATTCTAGAGAGGAGAATTGAGAATATAGAAACTTTAGGCGTATACCTAAATTATAAACCTTCGAAGAAACTTTAGGTACGTACCTATTTAATATATAGAATAGGTATATACCTAAAGTTTTATTTTTAGAGTTAACTTAAGGCGTATATCTAAATCGTAGTGTTTTAAGGAAACTTTAGGTACGTACCTATTTAACGCGTAGAATAGGTATATACCTAAAGTTTTATCTTTTAAGTAGAATCGATATAATAGTAAAGGAAAAAAAGAATAAAAAAAGGGGGTATACTTAGGCCTATTATACTTACGACGCGATATAAGTAGAAATACTTAAACGCTAGCTCGAGCTTCGCTATTATACGTACGAACTAGTCGCCGACTAGGATCTCTATAGCTCCTACAGTAGTCTCGTTCTTAATAGATCTAGCGGAGTAGGCGGCTATATAGATACCTTAACTATAGGATAGGGCCGTTGCTACGCTACGGGTCTTGTCTATAATGTCCTTAAAGCTATTAACGCGACCTTCCTTAAACCTCTACTCGACTAGGTTAAGCTTATCTTAGTCTATCTCTATACCGATAGTCTTATCCTACTTAGCTTTAGTTAACTTCTTAGGCGTATTAGCGGTCTTAGCCTTCTTTACTAGCGACTCTTTCGGGGAAGGATCGCCGAGGCTAAGTAGTAGGGTATACTACTTCTTAGTAGTAGACGTCGGGGTTTAGGGCGGGTCGCTTAGCGGACTAGTACCTAATTTACGCTTACGCGCGCTAGGGATAAGTAAGGAACTTATAGCTACAGTTTTTTCGCGATTATAGTAATATATTTCTTTCGAAAATAGTTTAACTATTAGTGTTTTTAAAGAAACTTTAGGTATATACCTATTCTAGTGCTAGTAATAGTAAGTGCTATAGAAGGTTAATATTAATATTTAAGTTAAGAAGAGGGAGCAGGTTTATAAAAGAAGAAAAGTTGTATTACGTACGGACTACGTATTTGCCGCTAGCGGCATATCCCGCGTCTAATAGCGATATTTACTTTTAACGCTTACCCGTACTAGTATTAGGTAATAGCCTATAAGGTTATATAAGGTTATATAAGGTATAACGTAAGGAAATTTTAGGTACGTACCTAAAGTTCTATTAAACGCTTATTATTGCTGCTTACTATAATAACCTTATACTACTATCTAATTAAGGCGAGGATATTATTCTCCGAACTGTCGATCGAGCTAAAGGATTAAATCCTACGCTACCTAGTAAACGTTAGGCATAGAGACTATAAAGTCTAGGTTGCTTATAACTATAGTATAGATAGGGAGTAGTAGATACAATATAAGCGCTAGCCGGCGGGGTTCGGTATCGATAGTTAGACTCGAACTATCGCGTAGGATTAGATATATACGGCAGTCCTAGTCGCTCTCTATATTAACGGTAGTCCCGAATTGCGACCCTTATTATATATACCTATACTTACTAACTACGGCGACGAAGCGGTTCGGATAGTAATAGCAAGTATACGGCCTAGTCTCCGGTTTAGCGAGGTTGTAATTAAGACGAAGTCGGATCCTCCTTTGCCTATTAAGAAGCGCAAACGCTACTTCTCGTTATTGCCGGTACGGAGTTTAACGATATATATCTGTATACTCTCGATTATATAGGGTAGTTGCTTACTACCTTATTATCCTTAGCGGCTAGCGCCGACGCCCGAGAATATACTATAGAAGACGTCTTATAAGGTATTAATTAATACGAGTAGCTATAATAATAGTAGGCCTAGTACGATAGCACAATTGTTAGCCGCATTTAGACCGCTATATAGTCTCGGGAATAACCTTTACCTATACGATAGAGAACGTAGTTAAAGGAGGCTCGATAAATATATTAACTTAAGCTCGGAGAGTATACTAAGGTAGTAGTCGCGGTCTATATACGACTAATTGCTATTCGTTAAGCACCTCGTAGACAACCTCTACTTAAGTTATTATAATATATTCTTCGGGTATCGTAGCTCGGCGTTAGTACCTCTACGACTCTACGACGTCGCCCTCGTATATTTCCGGTTTATATAGACCTTACGTTCTAGACTCTAGGATATACGAGATAAGGATCGGCGGTAGTTAAAAGACGTATAGCAAAGTGCAGATAGATTAGCGGTATATACTAGATTTTACTTAATATTGGTCGCACTCGTATACGGCGGTTTTATATATAATATTCTAGTTTCTCGCGCGGCGTAGCTACGGTCGCCGGATTATAGGAAGTACTAGTGTTTATATTAGATTATTACCGATCTAGGTAATAAGACTAAAGGTATATTTAGCCTTAAGCGTTATACTCGGTATAGACTCGATAAGAAAACTTAGCTATTAATATAGCATCGCTTCTTAGTTTATTACTATCTACCGGACTTTAACGTTACGATAGCGGATATTAAGGCGCTTCGCTATAACCTTAAACTACTATATAGCGAGATAGAGTACGAGATCGGAATCGGGGCATTTAACCTCGAAGGTAACGTTAAAGTCTTAGGAACGATTATATATTAGTAGCGCTATAGCATCGCCTACCTAGCGAACGGTATAGTAGATATAACTCTAATCGAACTTCTAGAGGGGGAGGAGGCGTACGATAACGACATTACGCTCGTCGTACTATAGCGACTAAGTATAGCGAAGGAACGCGAGCTACTAGTAATAGAAGAGGGTACGGCTACTCTACGTAAAGTATCGATAGAGGAAGAGAACCCTACGCTACTTAAAGGTAATATTCTTAGATTAGGTATATAATACTACAATTATAGAAATAGTCTCCGTAATATTAAATTATATAAATAATTATATAAGCATATAAATAAGTAACAACGTCTTTATTTAATCAATTATAGTCCTTCTAGCTTATATAACTACGTAATAATTTCGTTCCTTAAGTAGTTAACTATATAAAGAATTTAGGGCCTATTAAGTAAAGTTAGTCTACCTCGTTATCGTCCTCGATAACCCTATAGTATATATAAGGGTTAAGAGCTATAGTAATCTATATATTAAGTAGATAGTGTAATAGAATATCTAGCGGTGTTCTATAGCTCCGAGTAAATATAGATCGCTATATATAGTAGTAGAGAACGCCTCTTCCGAGATACTAATTTCCGACTTTATAAGTCGAGATTTCTACCTATACTACGAGGCTCTATCTCTAATAGTATAGTACAGCTTCCGGATAAAGAGAGGTTAGTACTATATAGCAATTTTGTTATTCTAAGCATATAGAACAATAATAGTATAATAGAATCCTATTATTCTCGACGCTAGTCTAGCAAAGTCGACAAAGTAATAAACCTAGATTATACGCTATTATATATAATAGGCTATCTGTTTATTTAGTAGTACGCTAGTCGCTCGCTATTCAATCTTATTTAAGCGCTATCTACTTAGTTAACCGGCCTATATCTACTTCTTTAACTATACAATTAAATGTTATAGAGACTATACGTAAATAAAGGAACTTTAGGTATATACCTATTCTACGTATTAAATAGGTGCGTACCTAAAGTTTCTTTATTAGTATATACTTATTATATAACTACGGTTTTAGGCGTATGCCCGAAGTTTTTACTATTATCGGCGCTATCTAGTAGCTATATTAAGCAGTAGCTATACCTAGTATTCGGCTAGCCTTACCTTACTATTTCGCGACGGAATCTACTCGTCGTTATCGTCGTCGTCGGCAGACGCAGAGTTACTATTATCTAGCCCTCTTAGTCGCTAAATCTATCGTATCGCTATAAAGTAGTTAATAAGATCTTCGCTAATTATCTACTATCCTTAATTACGGAGTAGATTAGGAGTATAGCGGTATATTATATAAAGTTAGTTCTTCTTTTTTACGGTACTAACGAGCGACTAATGCTACGGGATAGTACTATTCTAGATAAGGTTACTCGCGCTAACTAGGACGGCGGCTACCTACTTTACCTAGTATTAAGCGGTAGTACCGGGTATTTTCTTCTATCGAACGGCTTAATAGATTTTGCTTTTATCGTAAGTAGGGAGGATACGTATCTAATTTATTATATAACGCCCTATGCTATACTTAAACTATTACGTAATGTCTAGGTAATCCCGACTAAGTAAGGCGAGTACGTCGAAATAGTACCTCGCCTACCTACGCTATAGTCGGCGTTCCTAGCTATTATAGCGAAAACCGTCGTCCTAGTTAAAGAGTAGCTAAAGGCGGGTTTGCTAGATAGCGGTAAATAAGGTAAAGCCGCCTTCTATAGCGTTACTACTACTACCCCGGGCGACGACAATATTAGGTCTCCTACCTATTATCCGATATACGAGGTCGTACGAAAAGCTATAGAGACTGGCTCTCTCTTTATCGGTAACTTCCTCCGAGAAGAAGTAGCGTAACCGTACCTAATCCCCTAGGCGCTTATCGGGCTTTAAGAGTATACGGAGTATATAGCTAGTATAGCGGTATCTAGATACCTAGCTTAATCGCTAAAGCGCCCGTTTAACGATATCTAGATACTAATCCGAGTTATTATCCTCTTCTAAGTCGTTACCCTTACGCTCCCTATACGCTACTCGATACGTTTAGTAGGCGGTAACGAATTAGTCGATCGTCTCCTTTATATAGTTATAAAAAGCTTACTCTAGCCTTCCCGAACTAGTAGCCTAGAGCTAGCTATAGAGGAAGTCGGTAGTATAGGCGGTCTACTAGAGCGCGGCAGTATAGAAGCGTAGTTAAACCTAGTTAAAGAGATCGGCTAGGAGCTAGGCGGCGTACGTAGTACGAAGGCTTACTATAATGTTTAAACCCTAACGACTTCCTTTCTACTCTCTATCGCCTACGCCTAACTAGTCGTAACGATTACGAGAGAGTCTATACTTTATACTAAAGGAACTACTATTATAGGTCGTCGTTAGTAAGTCGAATAGTATATTAAGTATTACCGACGTAGAGGCTTCCTTAATAGCGCGGATTATATAATCGAGTTAGGCGGTATTTACGCCTACGTTAACGGACTTTTACGAAAGGACTATATATATTATAAAGAGCTAGCGGTTTAACTATAAACGTATAAAGTCGACGACGTACTTACTCTCGAGTACGAAGAAAGGCTAGTAAGTACGACGCCCGTCTACTCCCTCGGTTAGGCTTAGGCAAGTTATAGGCAGATTAGGCTAATAGAGTAGGTCCTAGTAAGTGCGAACCTCTCCTCGTACGCTAAAGGGAACAGTGCTCGAGGCGTAGCTATCTAGCGTATTATACGCCTATATAATTTCCGCTTTAAAGGCGTCTAAGATACGAGCTCGGCGAAATATAGTATCTCGGGTAATAAGGGAAGTAATAGCGGCTACCTAGTCGATAGTAGACTAGGAGAATATAAGAAGCGGTAGTATTAACTAACTAAAAATAGGTTCTACCGTTCGGTTAATAGACGCGAAGAGATCCTTCGATATATTATATCCTTAGAAGAAGCCGATACTACTAAGCCGCTTTACGGACTTACGGAGTAGTTTGCCTCGGATACTATAAGCCTCTTATATACCGAACTACTAGTATACTTAAGGATACTCGATATTAAGGCCGCTAGTCTTCGTAACGCTATAGGCTATCCGGCAAAGAGCGATAAGCGGAGATACTACTACGTCTTCGACTACTAGTCTAGTAGGGATATCTTCCTACGCGAGGTCGAACTAAGCGCGGTCTATATTACGATATATAGGGTTAAACTAGCGCTCGAGGGACTAATCGAGGAGTTCTTTAAGCTCTAGGGGAGTCTATACCTCTAGACGGATTTTAGTCCTATACTATATAATAACTAGTTCTATACGCCGCTAATATATATCTAAGTCTCGACGTAACCGACGTTCGATACCCTACTATAAACAATATAGTCGTAGTATAGCTACGTCGACTATAGGGTCTTAATTTGCTAGTAGCGGATCTATAATATCGTAAGAGATTTTACTAACGTTACGATTATTGCCTTCTACGCCTTGTTTCTATCGAGCGTATACGCGATTATATACTTACTAGAAGGATAAGGGATAATATACGAGTACTCGAGAAGAATAAGTATCGCGAAGTATAGGAATAAGGATAGTATTAATAAAGTAAGCCTATTTACGCTTATTTATATAATAGCGACGTTACCGGTCGATCTTCCGATTTCGATTCGCTTTAGAGAGTAGAAGGTTAGAGAAGAAGAGGTACGTATTAAATCTAGAAGCATCGAGTCTAGTCGCGATCCGTATATACTTATAGCGTTCGGGTCGTATTAGAGAGCGGCCTACTAGTATATACTACTTATAAGTAATAGTCTTTATAAAGCGAGGTATATAGAATAACCGAATACTAGCTCTATAGGTCGCAAGTAAGGTTATAGGGAGGAGAAGTGCGTTAATATCCTAGTATCGAGTAATATAAAATAGCTAATTAGTAGATATAAGGCACGACTTCTCGAGTAATAGAATTATAGAAGGTACCCTATTAACCTACCCGGCGAGGAGTCTATACTAGTCGACGCCTCGGAGCTACTCGTATATATACGTCGGGAGCTTACTATACTCTACGACGTACGTAAGTACATTTAGGAGCTAGTAAAGTTAACTTTAGGCGAAGGTAGCGGTAGTACCCTTAGTAACAAATTCTACGAGTATAACTTTAGGCAGTATCGGCTCCTCTTCTTCCGCGTCTATATTCTAGTCTTAGGAATACTTATAAGAGTAACTATCTATAGCGAGCGCTTAGTAAAGTACTATCCGACTATAAGGGGTCGATATAATAGATAGGTTATCTAGTTCCTCGTCGGAATTAACCCTAGCGTCGCTACTCGAAGAACTACTTAAATCCGATTAGATTAAACTACTAGTTACCGAAGGTACTTACGAGCTTTCGAGTATAACGTCGCTATTATCGTCTCGACCCTACCGACCTTACGGTAGCGTAGGTCGTAGTAGTAGTAGGGGTTCTAGTAAGGTAGGGCGTAGGTTACGCCCTCTAGGATTTAGCCGAATACATAGTAGGAGCCTACGTTATAGCTATAATAGATAAGCTCTAGGACGAGGCCTTTATAAGCTCTCTCTTAAATTAGACCTAGTAATACTATCTCTTAATCTAGACGGGCTTCGCCTTAAGCTAGGGCTAGGAATACTATCTCTAGAATTAGACTTAGATATACTCGCGCTTGCGATCGGTCGACTACGCCGTACCGAGGCTAGTAGTTAATTCGTCCCGTTTCTTAAAGTAGATAACGAGGGGCTCTCTAGAATAGAAGGGAAGAAGAGACTTTTTCGAGAAGTTAGCGAAGTAGGTTAAGTAGCGGACTTCGAAGCTAGTAATAGGGGAGAATAAGCTACGCTTACTTAGAAGTCTAGCTTAGGCGGCGTCGTAGGTAATAAGGGGCTCTCTAGAATAGAAGGGAAGGAGAGACTTCTTCGAGGAGTCGGCGAAGTAGGTTAAGTAGCGGACTTCGAAGCTAGTAATAGGGAAGAATAAGCTACGCTTCCTTAGAAGTTAGGCTTAGGCGGCGTCGCTAGTATAGAAGCTAGCGGGGAAGGCGTCGCTAGTATAGAAGCTAGCTAGGAAGGCGTCGCTAGTATAGAAGCTAGCGTAGGAGGTGTCGCTAGTATAGAAGCTAGCGGGGAAGGCGTCGCTAGTATAGAAGCTAGCTAGGAAGGCGTCGCTAGTATAGAAGCTAGCGTAGGAGGTATCGCTAGTATAGAAGCTAGCTAGGGAGGTATCGCTAGTATAGAAGCTAGCTAGGGAGGTATCGCTAGTATAGAAGCTAGCGTAGGAGGTATCGCTAGTATAGAAGCTAGCGCGGGAGGTATCGCTAGTATAGAAGCTAGCGCGGGAGATATCGCTAGTATAGAAGCTAGCGCGGGAGATATCGCTAGTATAGAAGCTAGCGCGGGAGGTATCGCTAGTATAGAAGCTAGCGCGGGAGGTATCGCTAGTATAGAAGCTAGCGCTAGTAGGGATTATACTATAGCGGACGAAGGGGGTCTAGTAGCTATCGGAGCGGGGCGGTAAACTATTCTACGTAGGGTAAAAGGACCTATATACGAAGGGAGAGTATTAGATAGGTATACTAGTTAAGTGCTATCTATTTTAGGGAGAAGGGGACGTAGAGGAGCCCGCCGAATAGCTAACTAAGGCTAGTCGTAGGTAGGGATAGCCTATACGATCGATTATTAAACGATAGACGTAGAAGTACTATCCCTTAGAGTAGAGCTAGCGGCGTTAGCTCTAGCAAATTAATCGACTATCGCGATAATATCGTCGATCTCGAGCTAGTTAATATAGGTAGCGAGGAGCTATAGCCTATCTCTAGTATTTATACGCAGCGCTATCTATAAAGAGAGCGGTAGTAGTTATAGTGCTAGAAGAAGTAGCCGTCCCTAACTAGCCGAATAGTGCTAACTCTAGAGTGTTTAACTACCTACTACGCCTATTTAGCTACGAAGTAGAGGGTTAATATAGGGGATAGGTTAGGTAGCCGAGGAGGTAGACGATATAGCGGCTAGATATAGTAGCAGCGTAGACGAAGAAGATACTACGCCTAGGTCTTACTCGGCTTGCTATACTTTCTTCTAGGCTCGTCGTAGAGCCGTACTTACTAACTTCCTCGCGGTACGTTTAGCCTTCTTCTTCCGCTCTTCCTCTTTAGTACCGAGTAGCTTACGCTATCCTTTAGGCGGCATCGTATTAATTCCGTTAATAGCGGAGGGCAAAGCTTATATATAAGCCGCGCTAATAAGTATAGAATTCGAGGAGGTAGTAGTTCTATCTCGCGGAAACTACTAATACTAGAAAGGGCTACCCCTTTCTAGCGATATATTTTATATATAAGAGAGCAAGGAATAGTAGCGTAGTATATTTTGCGTATAAAGTAGTACGTATAAGTAGGTTCGTATACTACCTACGGCCTTCCCGTAGACGTTATAAAACCTAAAGTCTAGTAATTAAAGGATACCGTAAACAACTTAAAACTTTAGGTACGTACCTAAAACTAGGCGTTTTAGGTGCGTACTAAAAGTTTTAAGTTATTCCTCTATCGGACCGTAAGATAAGTAAACCTAAAGAGTATTACTAGTAGGTCTATTATTAAAGGTAAAAGTCCTTACTAGGCGATAGGCGGAGTAATACGAGATACGGGGTAAGGTTCGTAGTAGCCTTCCGTAATAGCGAAGGAAGGCTATTTAATTAGATAGTTAGCTAGGTTCTAATAATGTTTAATTAATATCGGGCAGACAGGTTAGCTAGATTTCGGGAAAGGGTACCTTATATACTTAATATAAGACTAAAAGTATAGCTAAGAAGATAGGTAAATCCCTACTTACGGAACCGGAGGGTAAGGGGTAGGGGAATACGTACCCCGTATATTTCTTAACTAGAAGCGCTCTATCGCGTTCTAACGGAGCGAGGGCCGTATCGCTAGTTATAGCTAATTAGCTAGACGTAGGCGCGGTCGAGATACGACTTAGAATACGAACGCCTTCTTACTTTAATATTTCTTAAGCGCTTCGTCGTATCCTAGCGAAGCGGCTTACTAACTAGAAGCGCTTCGTCGTATTCTAACGAAGCGGCTTAACGATATCCTTATCGTTACTACGACTACCGAGACGTATAAATTCTTCCTCGAATATAGCGATATAACGTAAAAACTAGTCGATAGCGTAGTTAGTCTAATAAGCGATAATTATT
>NW_006921540.1:3301401-3511200 GCF_000340215.1 Pseudocercospora fijiensis CIRAD86 | reverse complement strand
AGGAAGAAAGAAGAGGTTTAATACTTAACAGCTTATAGAACTTAATTTATAGAACAGATCAAGTATATCTAGCAACTATAGTTAAAACTAGGTAGCAACCCTCCTCTCCCTTAATATCTTAGGAGCCTTTAATAATGTCTCCTATAAAAGGCTCCTATATATACTTAAACAGAAAGCTATACCAAACTAGATAGTCTAATTCATCTAGTCCTTCCTATAGGAAAGATCAACATAGCTTATTCTAGGCAAATTCAAATCAGACCTAATGCTAACTAAAAAGGGAATCCCCTAAGGATTAATACTCTCCCTAATCCTCTTCCTTATCTTTATAGTAGACCTACTCCTACTCCTAGAATCAAAAAACACATTAGCATTAGGGTTTATAGATAATACAAACATCCTAGCCTAGTCTAAGACAATAGAAACTAACTACAAGATCCTAGAAGAGAAGCACTAGGAGTATAAAAAATAGGCAAGGAGGTATAGAGCAAAATTCGCCCTAGAAAAGTACTAGCTTATCTACTTTAGCAAGGCTAAATTAACCTATAATATAAAGCAATTAATCACTATCTAAGGCTTTAAAACCCAACTATTAGCAGAGCTTAGGGTACTAGGGATCTAGCTAGATCCAAAACTAAATTAGGGACTATAAGTAAAGAAGGCAAAGCAGAGGGCAGATGCTAATATACAATCTATTAATAGGCTTATAGCCTCTATATAGGGGGCTACATTCGAGAAAGCTAAAGTTATATACAAAGCAATTGTTAAGCTAGCAATGCTATATAGAGCACAGATATAGATAGCCTAGGAGAAAACACTAAAGAGGATTAAGCAACTAGTTAGCAGGTCCTAAACCTAAAGCCTAAAGAAAATCCTAGGAGTATATAAAACTATACTAATAAGGGTAGTAGAAATGGAATTAGGGATCCTACTAGTTAAACAATACTTTAAGGGACTAAGACACTAATATATAGCAAAGACAATAGAATACCTAGCCTAACAGACTATCTAAAAGGCACTAGACAAGATAAAAGCCTAGTACATTAGGACTAGGAGGCGAGACAGACTATAAATAACTCCCTAGAAAGTCAAAGACCTAGAGCAATATAGAGTCTTAATAAGAGAAATGCTAGAAAAAGAGCTTTAGGGACCAAATATAAGGCTAAAGGAAGACAAGCCAAAGGGAGAGAAACAAAGCCTAGTAGAATCAATTGCTAGACACCTATAGGAGTAGGAATAGAACAAAACACAAGTTAGACTAGGAACCCTAAAGGTACTAATCAAATTTAGTTAATACAACTACTAGCTCTATAAGGACCTAAACAGGGCCGAGGCAAGCCTAGCTATCTAAATTAGATCTAAATATATTAGACTTAGATCTTACCTATTTAAAAGAAACGTCCTAGGAATTAAAAGCAGAGCTTACTAATATAGCTACTAATCTTAGAACCCTAAGTATATACTACTAGTCTACCCTTAATAGTTAGAAGGCAGAAGTAATTAGAGACTAAAAGCAATAGAAAGGGAATACGACAAGCTAATCTAGAGCAAAGAAGACCTAAAGAGGATAGTAAAGTGGATTATTAAACAGGGATTTATACAACAATTCGCACTAGTAAGGGAAACTAAGGAGTAGATAAGAAGGAGGGAAGAAGAGGGGGAAAGAAGGGCAGGGTAGTAGGCAAGGTAGTTAGAGGGTAACAACTATAATACTAGTATACCCTAGAGGAAGGAAAACAAGGAAACGAGGAAGATCAACACTTATAAATAGGATAGGAGGGAGGTTTTTACTAACCAAGTTGGTTTCCTACCTAAAACAATACATAGAAACAGACCTGCATAGGCCGAAAGGCACTATAACAGGCAAATAAAATATCTATCTATCTATCTATCTATATATATATAGAAGAAGAAGAAGTTAAACTAGAAAGCGGAGGTCGATATGCGCCGCGTAGGTAAAGTTTGCCTCTACTAATAGTATTGCGCTATTCGTTGCGACAATAGTAGGCAACAATAACGGCTATACATTATCGCACTTTTAACGCAATAGCCGCCCGCTACTAGTTTAGTGCCTAAGGCTAGGCTAGCGACTAGAAGCTAGGCTAGCGACTAGAAGCTAGGCTAGCGACTAGAAGCTATTAACGAAAGCTAAATAATAAATATATTAGATTAGATTGCTATATACCTAGGCACCGAATATACCGAATATAAAAGCTATTTTTATTTAATCCTTAATCGCTACAATACCCTAGTCTATAGCTATAGCTATTGCAATAGCCTTATTATTATCTTAGTCTAGATCCTAGTGCTTAGTATAATCGAAGTAGCTAGCAGTAGCAGCGGTCTCTTAGATAGTACTATATATAAGTATTAGGTCGTCGCTATCGTCTATTCTACTACTAGCTCTACTAGCTCTACTAGCTCTACTAGCTCTACTAGCTCTGCTAGCTCTACTAGCTCTGCTAGTGCTAGCACGACTAGTATTATAAACTAGGTTACGATTAGTATCGTTAGACTATAGCATATCTGGGTCTACGAGTGCTACGCTATATAGCATACCGCTAGCTATAGTATAGAAGCCGAGATTGCTACTACTATCGTCTACACCTAATGCCTAGACATATCCTACCGGTAGTAGACCGTCGCCTAACTAAGTAAAGCTATTAGTATCTATATATAGCTTATCTGCCTTATTAACAGCCCTAGCACTAAGTGGACTACGATCTCCGCTATGTCCGTTAAGTCCGTAGCTACGAGCATTAGCACTATTAATGCTATCGACGCTATTATTACCTGCCTCGTTCGTACTTATAGTTATATACCGAGAACGAGCGCTATAAGCTTTATTTAATGCCTTAATTACTAGTACTAGCTTACTAATACTAATCTACTAAATATCGTCCGATAGGGCACGATTGTTATTAGCGTCCTTAGCGACTAGTTGTCGCTCTATAAGGCTATCTCGGAATAGCTTGTCTGCTATACTTATTATATCGGTTATAGCATTCTTGTTAGTATAGTAATTAGTGCCTTTAATACCGATCGCAGACGTAAATATCTTCTTAAGTGCGCGGGTAGCGCGTCGATTGCTAGCCTTCTTACGAGCGATAGCGGCTATATCGTATATCGAGTTACTAAAGTAGTTTAGGTCTAGCGTTAGGTCGTTGTTAATTAGCTTAATCTCCTTATCTATAGCGATGCCCTTTCCTTACTTACTAGAGGGATTAACGACAGATATAGCTATTAATACTCGGCATAGCGGCTAATCCTACTCTAGCAACTAGCGGAATTCTAGTAGATGCTTCGTATAATTAGTCTAGTTAGTACTAAGGAACGGAACGATAAGGTAGTCGACTATGCGCTATAAGTAACTAATATCTATTTTCCGAATAGCGGTACGTATAGTTATTAGCTCCTCGATTTAAGTAAGTAAGCAGTATATCGTAGTATAATCGGTATCTTAGACGAGGACCTCGTCCTCGATATACTTGTTCTACTACGCTTCCTTAGTAAATACCTTCTTCCGAATGTTCTCGACTATCTATAGATACTACTCTAGCTCGAGGTTGGAAATAGTAGCCTTTACTATATCGATACGGCTCTTTAATAAGTTTTCCTCGGAAGTATAATCTAGTATATCTAGCAAGTCTATCTTATGCTAGAAGCAAGCAGTAATTCGACTACGGAATATGCGATATAGTAGTAAAGGACGGAAACCAACACTACTACTACTACTAGCAGTAATAGTATAGGCTACCGAGGGTAACATAACCTATAGCAATATAGGCAGCTATGTTTAGTATAATAGGATAACAAAACGGTTGCTTAGGCTAATAACTAGAGCCCTGCAATATAGGCATTATAGAAGTGTGTTATAAACAATGTGCTATACGAGGTTAGTAATCTGTCTACTCTATAGAAGGAGGCCTCTTATATAGGCTTAAAACTGGCCTATAGGTGTAGGGCCGGTTACTAGCTAATATCCCTCCCTTTCTTCGTGTCTAACTAGATACGCTTCACATTGCGCGCTTAAAACAAACATGTATGTATCCTTAGCGTTCTTAGCTAAGGCCATTTTCAGAACTCCGTAATAATACCCCCGGGATAGCATTAATCCTAGATACTATAATTATATAAAAACAACTTCCTAAGCAATACTATACAGACCTACTATTGCTTTAACGCGCCGTAATCCTTACTAGCAATAACCTTATCTACTAGTCGGCTCTCGAAATCTCCTCCGTATACGTTAAAGCTATTAGTACCGAAGTACTATCCCTCGTAGAAGGCTTAATTAACGAGGAGGTTAGCAGCCTTTTCCGTCGTAGCATTCTCCTAATTGTATAGATATTCCTTAAGTCCCTCGTTATTAAGCTAGAGGATCTGTTCAACTTCGTTCTAAACAACGTAACTTAACTAAGGAATCCTACTAACTAGGGCGTCGGAGATACAGCCGAGGCCTTCGACTAAGATCGCTATAGAGAAAGCGAATAGTACGAAGGAGTTAGAGGCCGGGAGGGCGGTTAGATTGCGGTACACTTTAGCAACCTAAGAGACTATTAAGTTCTCGTAGCCCTTAACCTTAGTACCGTTAATAACGCGAGAGTAGCCTAGGTTAATTAATATACGGTTGCTCTTAGTCTTTAGATTACTATATAGTAGGTATAGTATCTAAATAGAGACCTCGCACTCCTTTAGAGGGTTAAGGATCTACTCCGCTTTACGCCCCTTACTATTAGGCTAACTATCGAACATATAGTCGAGGTCGTCGTTAGTAAGGTGCTTGTTAGTAAGCTTACCGATCTTGTTTAGTAGGACTAGGCTACGAGCCTTAAGCTTCTCAACCTAGTTCGTAAAGACCTCGGGCTAATGTATACCTTCGATAATAGTAGAGTAGCTAGTCTTATCCTTAGATATAAGGCAGACCTTAATACGTAGGTAACTAGCACCCTCGCTAGCTACGAGCTTAACTATATCTTGTCCGAGACGAGCAGACTCCTTAGAAGGACAGTTTTTATAAGTACCGCTAACCTTAAAGAACTTAGTAGGCTTAGGAACGGAGATAAGCTTATATACGTAATTAGGTCGAAGGGCGATAGCTAAGAGCTATAGGGTAGGGTGCTAGCGGACGATTTAGTTGCTTATACTATAAGTTTAAAGGGCATTGCGGCCTTCTTGCTTAGACTTAGGCATCGTACGTATATACTAAAGGTACATTTCAAACTCCTCCTATATTAGGTCGATAAGGAAAGGAAGATATGCTCTACGAGGCTCTTGTAACTAACTAAAGACTTAAGGGAAGATAGTATTGCTAGTCTAGCGAAAGCGGTTAAAGGAGGTACCTTAGCTAAGGATGCCGGTAACGAACTTGCTCTAGCGATCCGTTAGCGTAAGGGCGCGAGTAATAGTACTAGTAGGGTTAAACGCGTAGAGTCCTAGAGATATCGGGGCGGTAATAGGGCGTCTAGGAAACTAGTTAGTATAGGCCTAATTAGCCTTAAGGGCAGTAAAGGCATCTTAATTAGCGACATTACGTCTAATCTTTAATAGGCGGCTAATAAGGACACTCGTCTTAGCACTAGTATAGAGACTATACGCCTTAGCGGCCTTCTTAATATAGCTAGTATATATAGTAAACGGATCTTCGCCTAGCTTGCTAAGGTCGTCGTACTACTAATAAATAGAGAGGGCGATAGGTGCTTTGCCTATATCGGCCTTATAAACTATATCGATCTCGGTAATAAGATGTACGACAGAGTTACCCTTATAGGAACTATAGATGTTCTTAGTTAATAGTATCGGCGAGAGGCCTCTATGCCTACGCTTACTAAAGGAACCTTCGGAGGAAATACTGTCTTCTAGTAGCGCATCTAGTATATTAATATCCGAGTTACTATAGTTAGTACTAGAAGGTATAGTAGACTTCTTAGCGGCCTTCTAGAATGCCTAGCGAGCCTGCAACGCCTTCTAACGCGCTGCTTCTACCTTAGCGCGCTTATCTTAAACTTCTTAAGGGACCTTACGGTTACGAGTCGAGCGGCGATCTTATACCTGCATCTCTATAGCGAGCGCTAGACTAGTAGCTATATCGGCTTCCGTCTTAAGGCGAAGGATCTTACGTTCGAGAATATCTACGATAGGAGCCTCTTAACCCTTAATAATAAAGCCTATACTATTAATACGATAGCCCTTCTCTTTTAGTAGATCTTTAGTAGACTAGGCGTTAAGATCTACCTCGGCAATAGCGTCCTTATACCGCTTCTAGTAGGCTATCGTAAAGTCGTTAAGTACGAAGGTTAAGTTAACTAATTACTTACCGTACTTCTTACTAGTAGTAGAGACTCGATAGATTATAGCGCGGGAAAGGTGCTCTACTCCCTCGCGACGGACCGGATACTTATTAACGAACGACGCAACCTACTTAGTACGCTCTTATCTATCGTAGGCGAAGTTAATAAGGCTCTTTAGGAGACTACTCGGACCTCCCTACTACTCGAAGGCTTAATTAAGGTTCGTAAAGCGTATACAAATCGTAGTGCCCGCCGTCTCGAGGCTATAGACGATAGGAAAGGCTTAATAAAGCTCTATATCCTAAAGAACGTCTCGCTTGAAGATGCGCTTACTAATATCCTAGCGCAAGTTGTTTATACCGTATAATACTAAGATAGTAGCCTTCTTAATATTTCGATCGATAACGTATAGTAAGGTACGAGCAGTCTTAATCTTCTTTTAAGGGTCGTCGATAGCAGTAACGATCTAGAAACAGTACTCGAGGCTAGTTATAGCGACTAAGGCGCTATCGGAGGGGGCTTCGATCGGGACTAGTACGCCTAGGTTTAGGGCTAGTAGGTTGCTACTACTACTAGCGCCTAGCGGATTTAGGGCGCTAGAAGACATCTTAGTCGACCGGAGCGGAAAGGAGTTAGTAACGAGTTTGTAAAAACGTTTGTAGCTTATTAATAATAATCGAAGGGTTTAGATAGAAGAAGGGGGAGGGGGTAGGCGGTAGTAAGTCGGTTAGTATTCGAGTAGAAGAAAGAGCTTAGAAAGCTCGCCTTAAATAGGGTACGAAGGTAGCGTAGTCCGTATATTCCGGTAAAGCAAACGGATAACGACTATATATAGACCCTAAAAAGTAAAGCTATATACGAGACTCCTCTATTAGTAGGGCGGCTAAAGTTTAATAATCGATCTAGCTAATTACTAGTAGCGACTACGCGCCTTTTATTAACCTCTAGCTTTCGTAGATTCCCGCGCACTCGAAATGTAACTAGTCAGTTCGAGTACCTAGTAGTAATCTATAGTAGTAAGACTAGCGGGACTAATAACACCCCTAGGGTAGTATTAGCTTTTCTCTAGAGATACTCGGCAACTAGGAGCAAATCGCCTAGGCCTAGCGTAGCTTATATTAGCCTATAGTACTATCGTTATAGATATAGCATTACCTTTTATAGTAGTAGGCATATAAACGTAGCCCGTACGTTCTTCTTTCTTCTAGACACTAAGCTTAGCGGCCTAAGGTCCCTATTCTTAGAGGCTATAGGCCTAGGTTGCTACGTCTATCTAAGAGCTAGGAAGGGAGAAGGATCCTCCCTTTCTTAGTATCCTACGTAACTAATGCTAATTAGGGTAGGAACAATCTTCTCTAGCGGAGTATCTTGTTATCGTTGCTACCTAAGGGCGGTTACTAGAGACTAGGAAACTAGAGGGAAGTAGTCCTAGAAGGGCGGGAGGTTAGGTTCGGCTAGCTTCCGAATGCTACCCCCGGGGTATTATTCGGAAGTTATACCTCGTATAGTTCTTTTCTAAGGAAATATAAAAAGAGTAAAGCTATAGTAATATTAATCGAAGGCAAAAGATAAAAGAGCAAAACAATAGATAAGGTAAAAGCAAAGGAGGGTAATAACTAAGAGCATTAACATCCGTAGGAACTAGGAATAGGCAGTAAGGACTAAAGCTAAAGGGTAGCGCTATATTAATAGCGCGGAGAATAGTTAATAGAGGCAAGGAAAGCAACGTAGTAGAGGTAGGAAAGGACATGCGATTATTTAGTCTCGGGGTCGTCTAGCTATAATTCTAGGCGGTCTTTATCGCTAGACTAGTTAGGTTCCTCGGAGTTAGAGTTAGATAGCTAGAAGTCTAGTTTACTATTAGAATCGGAATCAATATCGGAAACGCTCTATATATAGTTAATCCGTATATAACCCTCCCTTTGTTCTTAAGTCATTCCTAATAGCTTACTAAGACGAATCTAGGGATAGGCATAGTTCTTAGGTAGAACAGGATCTAGAATAGCGGTAGGATCCTCCTCCCGATAGGCATCTAAGGACGGTAGAGGGTCTATAGAGGTACTAACTTCCTCCTCGGTCGGCGGAGGGCAGGTAGGTTCGCGTAACTTAACGATCTTCTTTAGATTAGCGCGAGGGTAAGAGTGCTTCAAGGTAGCACTATCTAGCTCCTAAAGAAGGTATACGGAACCCGAGTAAAGGACCTCCTTTACTCTATAAGGACCCTTCTACTTAAAGGCTAGCTTATAGGAGTAACTATACTCTAGCTCGGACCGGTATAGGAGGACTATATCGCTAACCTTTAGAGGTTCCTAATTAACAGCATTATAGTTATTAAAATACTACTTAGCCTCCTCCCGAAGGCGACGTTATCGAGCAAGACCCTCTTAAGAAGTCGTAGTTATATCCTTAAGAGCCTTAGCCTATAGGGCAAGAAGATCTACCCTAGTACGAACAGACCCCTAATCGTAAACGCCGTACGTACGATAGGACAATTTAATAGGGAGAACGGCGTCCCTCCTAATTATAAGCTCCGCTAGTATAAGTCTAGTCGTGTCGATAATAGTAGTTCGGTCCGCCTAGAGAAGGGCTAGGACGCGGGTAGAAATAGGAACTAATCTGTCGCTACTATTAGTTATCTTAGATAGGGCATCAATTAACGACCGATAGCCGCGCTTAATAATAGTATTCGACTAGGGATAGTATAGGGAGATGCGAACGTTCCTCGCCCTATACGAAACAAGTAGCGCTTAAACCTCCTTAGCTATATTGTTCGTAGCGTTGTCTAAGATAACCTTATAAGGTGTTCCCTAGCGGCAAAATAGATCCTTAAATAGGAAGGTAGCTATATTACGGGCATTGATAGCACCGCAACCCTTATAGAAATAATAGGCCTCTAGCTATCGAGAAAGACTCTCTCGAATAATATATAGGCTATTATTGCGGCTAAGATAGACCCTATCGCTATACTACCGCTCCCTAACTAACTAGATAGTAGGGATACGCAGCTCTCCTAGACGCTAGTAGCTATTCCTAAAGTTGCACTTAGGATAGCTCTTATAGTAGCGGGAGACATTAGCCTATACGCCGTCCTACTAGTAGCGTCGACGAAGGATATCGAAGGTGCCCTCCGCCGCCCGGTAGCCGAGCTTATTATAAACAGAGCGAAGGATTTCTTATCGAGCTACTAGATCGTTAATAATACGCTAGAGCGGTATATTAATTATAGCCTGTCGCTAAAGGATGCGATCTTTAATAAGGAACCTCCGAGAATAGCGAATAATACGACGGTATTAACTCCTTAATAGACTAGGAGCTCTCTTCGTATAGGTAAGGAAGTAGGCGATATTATAGGAGTCGTCGGAGTAGACCCTATTAAGGATATTATCCCTACCTAGTTCGCCCGCCTTAGCATCGTCCTAGCTCTCGTCGTTAGTAGTAGAGTCTTCGTTAGGCTAGTTACTAGGTTAGTCGTCGGTAGCGGGCCTAGTAATTACCGGCATAGCATTAATATAGAAGGCAGTAAAGAAGGTACGGTTAACAACCGCGTCGATATCCTCTTCTTCTATTATCTCGGCGATGTCCTCTTCTATAGTAGGCCTTCTAGAAAGGCTATCCGGTCTAGTATGCTTCTTGCTAGGAATATAGAAGACGTCGAAATTAAACAAATAGATTTAGGCAACCTACTAAGCTATCGTAGAGTTAGGCAGGTCGGAGGCTATACGGTTAAGTTAATAGACTAGCGTCTAAGCGTCGACTTCTAGGCGAAAGAACACTCTAAAGAGCTAAGGTCGGAACTTCTTAAGAGCCTTATAGACACTAAGGCACTCTCGCTTGCTAGTATCGTATCGGGCCTCGATAGGTTTCTATAGACTAGACTCGTACCGGATAGGGTAACGTAAGGAGGGCTCCTTACGATTATACTATATTAGTATCTCGCCGTAGCCTTCCCCGCTCGAGTCGATAGTAACAATTAGTAGACCTACGCCTTCCGAGTAGTTAATAGAGGTAAGCGTAGGCGCGCTAACAAGCGCCTTAGTAACCTTGTCCTTAGCGGCTTAGTAAACGGAGGTCTATTCAAACTCTATATCTTTCTTAAGCAAGGCGTATAGAGGCTTGTATACTAACGTAAAGTTTTCGACCTAGATACGGAAGTAGGAGACTACTCTAAGCTAGATCCGGACATCTTTCTAATAGGTAGGGTCTAGCTAGGATACAATCTTTAGGACCCGTATATTGTTAGGATAGCGGCCGTTCTTATTAGTTACAAACCCGATAATGTTTATTCGTTTATATAGGAGCTAAAGCTTCTCCCTATACACCGTTAGGTTAGCTCGCTCTAGGTTGTAGAGGACACTATCGAGGTTCTAAATGTATTCGAGAAAGAACCTACGGATACTAGGCTCTACTTCTTCGTTATTATACCTAGTTTTAGGCCCTTTAATGCCGATGTCGTTAAGGAAAGGCATCGTAGTATAAGAAATGTAAGCCGCGAAGACTTGGTTTATAATACGCACGAACTAGGCTACTAAGTTAGTCGCCCCTTAGGGAAGGATAGTTTGTCGGTATAGTCTAAGAGGCGTTTCGAAACTAGTAAGGTCCCGGCTATTAGGGTAGAGAGGTATCTAGTCGTAGCCCGAGAACACATTAACTAGCGAAGCTACTATATAGTTAGCAAAGGCTTCTAAGAACCTATTAGTCTCCGGAGGAAGATTAGCATCTCTAATCGTAACTACGTTAACCTTCTAGGCAGCGTTAATTAGCCGGTACTTCTTTAGTTCCCTAGAAGCTATCTTCTTCTAAACTAGGAAGTATAGATTGCGATACGAGGCATAGGAAGGCTCTAAGGTGCTAGCCTTTATACGCTACCGTATTATATCCTTAACTATACCTCTTAGGCTTAGGTTTAGCTTGAACCCTAGGTAAGCCTAAGGCTTATACTCGATCGTTCGGATCCTCTATAGAGGGGCAACCTCCGGGTTAATCCTACCTAGATACGTAAAGTTATATACTAATACGGCTTCGCGGTTATATAGAAGCTCGTATAGCAAATTTAGCTTAAGATCCGAAAGCTCGATACTAGGTTTAATTTTAGCTAGTCTCTCCGGCGTTAGCCTTAAACCCCTAGGAATAGTAGAGAACCTTTTTATAATATACCTCTAGTCGTACGGACTATCCCTAGGTATTAATATCGCTTCGCGGTTAAGGCACTTTTGTCGCTAGTTAGGATTTCCGCTAGGATTGGACCTATTAGTTATATATACGCTGCCTTTTACGGGCTTAATCTTATTAGCTACCCTCTTGTATAGGGTATATACACTAACCGCTCGTAATACCCGAGCCCTCTCTCTTTAACGTTAGGCCCGGAGATTAGCGTAATAGAACAGCGCGTAAACTTTATCGGAAGTCTCCTTAAGTCGGTAGGTATATAGCTAGTAATCCTAATTTATAATTCCGGCGAAAACGTTAGATTCCTAATAATACCCCTAGGGTGTTATTCGATTAGCGCTCTAATTAGTTAGTTCGGATTCGGGCTCGGGTAGATCCGCTTCCGGCGGCGATAATTGCGATAGTATTATTACCGAGATTCGTATACTAGGTTGTCGTTACCGGGTTGTTATACTCGCTATCGCTTCGAGCATTCGCCTCCTTAGTATAGAGCCTAGAAACTAGCCTTGTCGTACGGAGCGGCGTACCTCTAGATATAACCTATTTAAGCTATATTAACTTATAGCGCAGATTGCCGGTCTTACAACCGCGCTATAGCGTTTCCCGAAGAGCGCTTAGAAGTAGCAAGGATATCCTTATAGGACTTGTAGCTAGTGTTTCCGATATAACTAGTAAATACGACTCGGTTACCCTTCTAGTTAGCGATAGTTCCTTCCTAGGAGCTATCGTCGCAGTTACGCTAGATACCCCGGATTATACGAGACTATAGTCGACCTAGAATAATTAGCATATTCGGGTTAGCGGCAATCTAGAAGGTAAAGGAAAAGCATATACCGAAAGCGTCTACTATAACATTATAGTAGGTACCTACTAGCGCAACCTCCCTATTTACTCCCTATATACTAAGAGAAATATCTCTGTTTATTAGTAGTCGGAGCTATTTAGCCTAGCGCTTACTTATAATAAGTAACTCTAAACCATTATTAAGTATTGCTAGCAACTACTAACTATAGCTTCCGATAGTAACTTAAATATAGATAGCGGGAACGACGGTAAAGGAACGGGTAACTGCGGAAAGGTCTATATTATTAGGGATAGAGTAAAGTTCCTTAGGTCGAGGAGGTCCTACTCGACCGATTTATTAGCTAGTAAATCGGATAGCCTTAATAGAAACTAAAACCGAAGCAGAGTCGGTATTATTATTATCCCCTCGGCCTATCTCCTTAATCCCCTCTTCGTTAGCATTATCGATAGTCTCCTAGCTCTCGTAGGTCACTAATTCGCCTTCTACTAACTCCTAGGCCCCTAAAAATTTAGGAAGAAACTATAGGGAAGAGACGTCGATATAGTCCTCTCGCCCCTATTTACGTCGGAGGGCTGCAAGGTCTTTTATAAAGGTAGCATCGTTAGGAATCCGGCTCTAGAACAGGTTAGTAGGCAAACCGTATACTAGAAGCTCCCCTATAGACACGTTAGACTTGAGGTCTAGGAACTATAAAGCCTAGAAGAGAGTATTTGCCTTTGTGTCGTAAGAGTTAGTAGGCCCGGTACTATACTTCTTTATATACCTATTAAAGCGAAAGCTCTTTAGGTCGGCTAACTTTCGTTTATAGGCCGGCGGGTTAGCTAGGCCTAGGGTACTACTAAGGTCGGTAGTATTATCCTCTATATCGATATCGGGAGTCTCTAGTACCTCCGGAGTAGCTATACTAGCTCGGGTTGTACAGTCTTTAGCTATCTAGAGTGTCTTAGTCTTAGCGACTAATTCTCGCTGTTTCTTAGCCTTGTTAGCTACCTACTTCTTAAGTATCCTAGTAGGGGCTACCGTACTAGGGCGGGTAGGGTTCTACGGGCTCTTACCCTTGCCCTAGGACTAGGTTTAGGACGACTAAGTTTAGGACCTTATAGTAGCGTAGACATCTATACTGTTCTTAGTAACCGCGTAAACATTAGTAACTGCGTCCGGGTCCTAAGACACAAAGTTAACTTTAATAGGCTTAGTAGTACTATTACTACTCCGCTCCTTAACCTGTTTTGCCCTAACCTTCTAAGTTTCTCGTTTAGTAATAGCGGCGAGGGTACTATTCCTAGTATCCTTAAACTCGATCTTGCTACTATACTTCTTCTCTAGAAGACTCCTAAGTTAAGGTAGCTTCGGAGCTCTACGATCCTACTCGAAGTTAATCTTGTCGCCGGTATCGGTATAGTAGAACTAACTATTTATTTATATAACGAGCTTCCTCTTAAGAAGCTCTTTCTAGATAGGGCAGTCTAATTAAACATATTTGAAACCGCCGCATATCTAGCACTTGCTATCTAAGTTAGAATAGATCTTCCGTATAGTATAGACGTTAACTAAAGGAGCCTTAGGGTAGTTAGGATCGGAGACCTAGTAGACTAGTAGTATATCCTTTAGTATACTAGTATTAAGGACCTCCCTAACTCGCTATAGTGCTTTCGTATTAAGGTTGAGCTAGGCTAGGGATTTAGCTAAGTCCGCAACGTCCTAAGAATACTTAGTAATAGTAGGAGTTACGGTACTAGGACCACTTTGCGATTTAGGAAGAAACTTAGGCCCTCTAGTTCCTA
The DNA here is from genome assembly GCF_000340215.1 of Pseudocercospora fijiensis CIRAD86. Taxonomy (NCBI): domain Eukaryota; kingdom Fungi; phylum Ascomycota; class Dothideomycetes; order Mycosphaerellales; family Mycosphaerellaceae; genus Pseudocercospora; species Pseudocercospora fijiensis. The sequence goes on along the minus strand of NW_006921540.1, from coordinate 3,497,155 downwards.
AGGTATCGTTCCTTACCTAGGCTAGGTTATTCCGGTCCTCGCCGTAAATGAACTTCTTTACGTTAGCGGAGCTGTTAATATCGTCCTTAATAGCCTCTAGGACCTCTTTATACTTCCTAAAGGTCTCGGGATTAGCTTCGCTAAGCTTATAGCGACGGAAGACGCGCTTAGCCGTAAACTATAGCAACCCTTTAAGGAGCAGCCTCGTTCTCTAAGAATTCTCGAGGTCCTACTAGTTAATGCCGTCCGCTAACTTAACAAACTCGCGGACGTACTCCTTTAGGTCGTTATCTTCGGTACGCCTCTCTATATAGAGGTTCTTAAGCTACGTACGACTACCTTTAATACGACGGCTATCGCGATCTCGATACTCCCTTATAAAGGCCTACTTAAAGACCTCCTAGTCGGTATTAGACTTGTCATCCTTTTCTAAGTAGCTAACTAGGGTTCTAAGGGTTCGGTAAAGCTTAGTAATAGTAGTCCTCGTAAGGGACCGGACCTTGTACTAGTCCGACTCCTCTTCGAGTCCGTACTCGGCTAAGTTGTCCTTAAAGCGTTCTACGTACGCCGTAGCGTTCTACCCTTCGAACAAAGGGTTCCTACTACTTCCTAGCTCTAGCGGGCGACGCCTGTTCTAACGGAGAAGGTTAGTTTGCCCTTAAATTATCTTTATAACGACATTATAGAGAGCCTCGGGCGTAGAAGGCTCGATAGCCCCTAGGTCGACGGCGCTTATAACAACTAGTCGTCGCCTAATTTCTTCGTTAATAGGGTCCGGTAGGTTATTAGATTCCGAAGATTCCGCTAATTCGTAATACTCGCTTTCGCTAGAGCTTATTCGATTATTATAAAGTAGTTAAAATAAAGTGCTATAAGAAAGTGTTTTTAGTGTATATTGTAGGTTTAGTTTGTTTCGATATTGCTATGCGAGAAAATAGTATGCTAGGCTGTTTTCTTCTAATATTATCCCTAGGGTAGTATTAGAGTTTAGCCTCCTAGGGGTCGCCTAGTTACCCCTAGGAGCTTTAATTTAGTAAATTTAGACAAAAGCCGCTCGGAGGAAGGAACTGCAATCTCTATTTATACCTAGATCCTAGAAACTAGCCGCTTTACTAATTATCGTTACCTCCTTTAGCTAGGCAGGGGGGCGGGAACCTTCTTTTTCTAGTAGAAGGCTAAGTACTATCCGAACGAGGTAGCGAATCTCGAAACAATCTACCCGGTTAATAGGGGAACCGTCTAGGCATCCGACCTATAATCTAGAAATTGCTATCGTATAAATAGTCTTAGCAAACTAAGCAAGGCTAATAGGTAATTAATCTATCTCCTCCTTAGGCGGGCGGTAGCTTATCTCGAGCAAGCGGTACTAAATAGGTCTTCGACCCGGAGCCGAGTCCTTAGAAGCTAGCTATAGTCGCAGACTAGGCCCTAAGCTGTAACAGTCCTAAGGGTTTGTAGCTTTTCGGGGTTAAAGCGATGCCCTCGTTAAGAGGTTTCTCTGCTTGTCGTAATAGCCCCTTAAGATACTTCGGTATCGTCCGTATCGTAGGCTCTTATCGTGCCCTCGCTTCGGTTATAGCTATTCGTGCCTAGAGACTACCTTTAATATACCCGAACCTGTTAGATATAAAGAGATAGCCCTACCTTCGGCTCTAATAAAGGACGGAAACTAACACTACTACTACTACTAGCAGTAATAGTATAGGCTACCGAGGGTAATATAACCTATAGCAATATAGGCAGCTATGTTTAGTATAATAGGATAACAAGACGGTTGCTTAGGCTAATAACTAGAGCCCTGCAATATAGGCATTATAGAAGTGTGTTATAAACAATGTGCTATACGAGGTTGGTAATCTGTCTACTCTATAAAAGGAGGCCTCTTATATAGGCTCAAAACTAGCCTATAGGTGTAGGGCCGGTTACTAGCTAATAGTAGGTTTAAGACGAGGAAGTACTTCGGGTTTTCCTTACTAATACCTTTTATCGTATAGAACAAAGCATTACCGACTAGGTAATAGGCAAGCTGTTCTCCCTCTAAGTTCTTATCGAAATAGGTCTTAACGATGCCGTATGCCTTGTTTATACAGATATATAACTAGCTAGGTACGATAACGCCCTAGTCGTATCGATCGTATAGACGCTCTAACTTAACACCCTCTAACTAATAGCTATTAAAACGGGCATATATTATCTAGTCTCCGACGATTAGGTATAACCGGCTCTGCCTATCGCGCTAGGCAATCTGCTTAGCAGAGTTACTAGGCTGTAGCTAATACCCGAAGTCCTTATCCTTATTAAGCTATATATTGTCTAGAAAGATATCCTTTAGAACCTCCTTAGATCCGGTAATAGACACCTCGTTATTTATTAATAGCTTTATCGGTACAATATCGTTAGCCTCCTCCGGATCTATTATGTCGATTAGCGGCTATGCGAAGCGTTTAGTCTTAGTGCCTAGGCGGACGAATTAGGTACCAATCCCTACTACTACGTTAAGATCCGCTTATATAGTAGACTAGTATCGTACCTTAAAGTCGTAATTGTCGAATACACTCTTTAGCTTAGGCTTAAACACAATACCTAACGCCTAGTTAATATAATATAGCGAGAGGTGCTTGCGAGTCCTGCACTTCTTATCCTCTTTAAGCTTCTCTAGGATATATTTATAGCTTAGCTGCGAGCTTAAGTCTAGTATGTCCTTAGTTAAGCTATCTTTCGGTATACGCTTATTAATACCGATATAGGAGGTAGTTATGTTTAGTATCTCTATACGGTTACCCTGCTTCTAGACGCCCTTACGATTCTTCTACTTAACTAGGTTATCGTATACCGAGAAACTCCGCTTGTCTCGAGCTATCACGATTATACGCTAGTCCTAAACTGCCTCTATCTTCCGCATTAGTACCTAAATCGTGCGAGCGGCACTAGATAGGCCTATATTGTTAATAATACTAATTATATAGTATAGCATACTACTAGTGACTAGGTATAGGCCGAATTGCTTGCCGAATACGGAAGCCTTCTTTAAGGAGATCGAGCGAACAGCTATCTAGGTTATTACCGCAATGCGCTTACGGAGGCGATCTTGCTTCTACGGTAGATCGTTCTCTTTGTCGATAGATACCTTCTTATTTAGAAGCAGCTTCCGTAGGAGACTAACCTATATTAGCGCAGTTTCCTCGATTATACTATATATCTCCTATATATTGACTTCCTATATCGAATCCTCTAGCTTATATTAGTTAAAGAAGGGCTAACTAACAAGCTTCTTTAGTTCGTTGCGAATAACTCGAGCTAAGACAATATACTTATATTTAAGGGCAGCTATAGACTAGCGGATATAGTTGCGATAAGTCCTATTTAGCTTCTCGCTATAACTATTAAAGATTATTATCTACTGCTTAGGCGGGAGCCTAGTACGCTTTATCTCTCCGAAGATATTAACGTACTTCTACTCGCGGGTACGACGCTAACTACGAACGCGTTAAGTGCCTCGAGTAGTCCTATTCTATTAAATACGTCGCTAAGGACTAGCGGCGGCGGCGGCGGCTACGGCTGCGAGTCGAGTTTGTTATCGAGTCTAGCGGCGTAGTAGTATAGCTACGCTAGTATCTTCCGTATTTTCCTCGTCCGCGAGTTTATCGCTATTATCCTCCTCGACGTCGCTAAATAGGTCGATAGCCTCGTCTTCCTCGATAGGAGCCTCTTCCGCCTCTTCTAATACGATATTATTATTACTAAGATTATTATCCTACTTGTACGCCTCTAGCTTGTATATATCTTTGTCGTCGACCGCCTAGAATAGAGCCTCTCTACGTACCCCCTCGTCGATAGTAGCTATCTAGCGCTCTGCCTCGATACGTTGCTAGTCTATATTAAGCGTAGCTTATATACTAGCATCTACCTCGGAATCTAGGTTTAATTTAGACAATAGCTTAGACAACTTATTCGGGTATAGGTTTAGTAGTAGGCTAGAAAGCGCGCTTAGTAGGTCTAGTAGGTCGGAGTCTAGTATATCGACGTCGGATATGTTAGCGATAGATGCGAGTGCTAGATACGAGTGCTAGATACGAGTGCTAGATGCGAGTAATAGATACGAGTAATAGATACGGGTACTAGGTGCGAGTAGCGAGGCAGAAGAAGAAGAAGAAGAAGAAGAAGAAGGGCGGCAGCCCGCTATTATACCCGTAGCTTAAAGCGGCAAAGCCCTATTGCCTTTAGGTCTACTTAAATAAAGAACGTATAAATAGGGCCTTTATTCGAATTACTAATAGCGATATACTATACACTATATACTACATACTATACACGACATATACGATATATAGAGAGAGTCTGCCTTAACGCGTATACGAAGCCGAATAAGACTGTGTTTTACGAGGTTGCTTATCTTAGCGCGATAAACGATAGCCTATAGGAAGCCGACTATAGGAAGCCGACTACAGAAGGCCGCCTATACGTAGGATGTTCTATCGCTTAGTGTACAACCGAGAATATTAGTAGATAATATGCTAGGTGCTGGCTTTTAGTAATAGCTTTTAGTAATAGCTTTTAGTAATAGCTTTTAGTAATAGCTTTTAGTAATAGCTTTTAGTAATAGCTTTTAGTAATAGCTTTTGGTAATAGCTAAGTAACCTCCGCTACTTAGACATAATACAACAATACTACGCTCTATACAAACATAGCTTATATTAAAGTAATTAAGAATTGGCCATTCTAGAACCTCCGGGTTATTACTTGTCGAGATCCGAAGGTCTTATTTCGAGTAGCTAGCTTAGCTCCGCTTAAGAGTTAGCAGACAGTAGGTATACATTTTCTCGATATATAGCTTATATAAATAGTACTTAGAATTAGCCGGTCTACAACCTCCTAGTCTTAGATATATGTATTTCCTATATTAGATATTAGGTAGCAGCGCTCTATAACAATCCGTCGTATACCTATATCTACCCGTAGTAAGGATTGCTTATTTTCTTTACAACTATACGTCGCATTTGAATATTATATATATAGAATAACTCAGAAATAGCAGGGCTATAATATACATACATTAAATTATAGTATTCTACGCTAGTTAGTAATCTTTTATTTTTATAAGGACAATGCTACAGATCTGCTACATTTGTCCTTAGACCCTTGCTAGCGCAAGGGGGTTAGTGTAGCTAGGTGTATAGGTATGTAAGTCTAGTCGCGTAGTAGTCCGATATAGAATAGTTAGAAGGTAGAAGGTAGAAGGTAGAATATAGAATAGTTAAAAGGTAGAAGGAGGTAGTTAGAAAGAGCCTACTACCTGCTATACTAAAAACCTCCTTGCGCTTAAATAGCAAGGGGCTGAAACGGAGATAGGGTACTAGTAGGCTAGGCTCCTATAGTAGGTAACGGAAATAGAAATAGAACGCCTATCTTTAACGAGGCTAGCAACCTAGACTAAATACGGGACTAGGAAATTAGTTTCTTCTAACTAGACCTACTAAAGGGAGAGGACGACCCGATAGTCGTAGGATTCGATACCTTCTTCTAAGACGTTAATATCTTTATTAAACGACTTAAGGATATTACAGAGTATCGTAGTAACAATCGAGTTAAGTCTAGAATCCCCGTACTACTACAAGGAACGGCCTTAACCTAGTATACTAATACGCTTAATAACCTAGCGAAATAGGGCCTTCGCTACGTACTAGGTCTAGACTATTAGTTTACGACGCTACGAGAGAACTTCTAGACGCTACTATCTAAGTCGCTAAACGAGCTAACGCGGCTTAAATATACGTTGTCTAACGTAGGCAACCGACGTAGTATAGATACCTACCTTAGCGAGATAATACTCTATATACGTAACGCTAGCCTAGTTAATAAGAGCTAGTAGCTAACGTATATATAGAATAGTATCGATATAGAGCTACGACGTAGTATTCGGCTACCGAGAGAAGAGGACACGATCGTATTATTTAGATAGAGGCTTAAGGAAGAGTAACCGGCGTAGGCTAAACTAGTACGACGACTAAACCGACGTAATATAGCTATTACCGGTTCTTTATTAAAACTATTCCCTACCCGCTTAGCGGATAAGCAACTATAGCGTAATCGAGACTAAGACTTCCGACCGAGCTATTAGTAGACAGATCGATAGGAAGGCTCTAGGAAGCCTTAGACTAATACTATACGTTTTTTATAGCCGCCGCCTCGCCGCGACTAAAGTCGAAGCGACTAACGCTATTAGAAGCCTTAAGACTATTACGAATTAGCAAGCGATAAGTTGTAGTTAAAGGGCGTTAAGAAGACCTTCGATAAGGCTAAGCCTTAGCCTATAAAGCCCTTCGCTTAGCGTAAGAAGTAAGACTCTTACTAGGTAGACGACGAGCTAGAACAATTAGAGAGCGAGGAATAGGATACTAACTACGTCGACTCTAACGAGTACTTATCTAATAAAGGAGACGACGACGATACTAATACGGACGCTAACGCGGTAGATGTCTACGATATAGGATACCTAAGTCTAGAACCTAAGTCTATCTATACTATATACTATTAGGAGTTTAAGACATCTAACCGGTTCTATTCGTATTTGCGGATAGAATACCGCAAAGGATAGGGATAAAAATCCTAGTAGCTACTAGATCCGATAAGCTAATAGGCATAACTACTAGATACGTAATAGTATTAGCTTAGATAAACAATATAGCAACAGAAATATACCTAGATAGCGGTAACCTAATTACTCTTATAGATCGAATATTAGCCTAGTAGCGATATCCTAATAGAGTTCCTTTAAAGATAACGCGCCCGCGGCGGATCCGAGGAGTAGGTAATAAGATTACGAGCCTATCTAATAAGATGCCTATTAATATTGTTACGATATAACACTATTGCATATACGATAGCAGGCAGCGGTTACTATCGACCGCTACGGTCGCTATTGCTACTAATAGTGGGACTATTATATAGATAGCTTGCCTCGCGGCACCTTAGAGAATGCATTAACTTTTGTACCGCACAACCGTTACGATACCTTCGTACTATAACCGTGTGCCTAGTAACTTAGTAGCTTCGCTTAATACTTAGTTAGCTTCTATACTAACTACTAGTCCTCTACCCGAATCGATCCCGGTCGTTACGGCTGCGACGAGAATCGACGCGATTAGCTACGGGTCCTACCGATCTTCCGCTAATTACTACGATTCAACTCCTACCCGTTACGACGGTACCTATTCGATTTACTACCCTTCCGTACTATACCCTACCGACGCGCGAGCGCCTTATCGGCGATCCTATTAGTACCCCGAGGAGATAGTAGTAGTAGTTTCTACCTTTAGTAGCAATTGCCTACTATACCTAGGTCTAGGGGCAGCCGCTTTCTATAGGAGGACCTGCCCGATAAGCTACGCTCCTCCGCCTTTAGTCGGTTCTCTATTATTGTCCTCTGTTTAGAGACTATCTCGCCTCTACCCTCTTACGGATAGTTTACCCGCTCGCCGTAGCTCCTTCGGACTCGCTTCTAACTCCGGTAGAAGCCTCGAAATTAGCTAAGCTAGCGGTTCAACCGCTGCCCTAGTACTATAATCTCGGATTGCCGGATATAGAGCCCTATATCCTACGCATCTGTTCCTACATTTAGAACTACGTCGATTATAGCGAGAACTTTGCGACCTAGCTTAAGGCAAAGTACGGCCGAATCGACTTGCTTGCCTTATACGTTCTGTACTATTACCTGCTCGTAGGAAATCCGCCGCCTCTATAGGCTAAAATCGAGGAACTCTACCTAAACGCCCTTAACGGTTACAACTTCCTAGGATAGTAGATAGTAGATAAAGGAATTCTAACTAAATCGGTTAAGGAGCTTAAAGCCGCGCTCCTAACGGTACGCGATTTACGCTATTACCGTCAATCCTACCCGAATATCTATCTACTACCTATAGTAGAGTAGCGCCTACCGGCCCGACCGGCTTAAGTTCTACCGCGGCCTACGGTTTCGCCTATTACTATAGTAGAAATAACCGTGCCGCCGGAATAGCGTCCCGGTTCGCCTAATAGCTCGCTTGAATTGGTTTTCTTACGAAGGCTACTTAAGCTACGATACCCGGCGGACGAGAATCCTTAGAAGCTAAGGGAGCCTCTGCCTAAGACTTCCCCTAAGGAACCGCTAACCGGGCCTTCCGATCTGTCGACGTCGCCGTTCTAGGACATCGGTCGCGGCTAATTGCCTCTAATAAACGACGGCCTCGCCGACCCGTAGGCTAACGAGCCGCGTAGTCGTTTCTAATATCGTACCCCTATAGAGGCCTCGTAGATAACCGAGGAGATCGATAGGGCGAATATCGCTATATAACAAAACTATTAGCGTCGTAATTATCTTCGCGAATTAGCTAGACGGAGAGGAGTCTATCTTAACGAAGTCGTGTTAGACTTTCTAATAGAATAGGCGATTTTACCGCTATCGGCTACGCGTAAGCTAAGTCCGCCCTAGCCGAACCCGGGTTAATACGATTACTAGTAGAGGGCAGACGTATATATAAATACCCGTAGGTATAGCCGCTTACGTCGGGGCGGGTTTGCGCTAGGCGATCCGCCTAGTAATCCGCCTAGTAATCCTCCTAGTAATCTACCCGGAAATCCTCCTAACGATCCTCTACTACCGCTACCTAGTAACTTCGATCTAGGTAATTCCTCTCGTAAGCCGACGCAGGGTTAGCCTTTGCCCTTTCCGCTCTTAGACTTATAGGGTCTACTACGGGAAGGTAAGAAGTAACGCCGGAAACACCGTCGGTATAGGGATAATCCGAGTAAGGATAGATCTTTATCTAATAGTAAGGATTCGGACGACTCCGATTAATCCTCGTCGGATAACGATAGCTCCTTAGATGCTAGTTATTATAGACACGCCTGCCGTCGCAGACACCGTTAGCATTATCGGGACTACGTCGCGGAAGCGCTAGTTTCTAAAGCGAGTTATATCTAGGGGCACTACGCCCGCCCCTAGCGGCTACGGTTCGATCTAGCGTATCTTAGGTTCTTCGATCCTCTACTTAGCGTTACGGATTACGGCGAGGGAGACTACGCCTTAGTTAGGAATAAGATAACATACCGTTCGGTATATGCTTTTATCGAAGCGGCTAAGGATTATACTTATATCGTAGGGCGAGAGACGGTTCGTCTTAACCTCTCCCTTTGCTTTCGAGGGGTAGCGCTTAGTTAGTATTATAGTTACCTTTCTAGCCGTAACCGAGCAAAGCTCCGCGGCGGATACGGTCTAAAGCGCTAGGAACGTTGTCTTAGCAAGAAATAGAAGGTCCCTCCGATAAAGGCGATAGATCTCCTCGATAAGTAACGCTACGACCGGTAGGATATCGCTTTAGGGCGTTTAGTAACGGACTTCATCGTTAAGACGGTACGACTCGCTAAGGATACCGGCGTACGGAAATCGAACCGGCTCTTAGAAGCTTACCGTCGAATAGACCCGCGCCTCTAATTAAATATAGACGAGCTAAATCGTCGTATAAAGGTCGACAAGTAGGTTACGTACTACGAGAAGCAGGTATTAATCTAGGAGCATATACTTTCGTCCTCGTCTAATCGTCGCCTAGACGCTACGACTAGGAATAATAGCCGCGCTAGTAAGGCTGCCTAGTAGAACCGATACAAAGGGAACGCCTCTTATGCCCTAGCGAGCTTCGCTCTAGTAAGAGCGTCCCCTAACTACTAGAACCGCGATGTCGACCGACCGAACCTACTACGCCTTACTAACGCCTATTAGCAGAATCGCCTGCCTAACGCCCCTTAGTAGAATCGCCTGCTGCTAGTAGGAAATAGTAAAGGACCGCCGAAAGGCAGTAGCCCTACCTTCCTCCTAAAAGACCTAAAGCGAGTCGATTCGCGCCTATTTAATCGATAGAATAGAAAGCGTAACGATCGAGCTCGTAAGTAGGCTAACTTTGCCGATAATAGTAAGAGAGCAGGCGATACCGTAAATAATACTAACTAAGCCGACGACGGCTATCGGGAGGATAGTTAGAAGGATAATAGGAGAACCGGCGCAGATAATTATAGCTATTTTAGTAACGCTAGAGAAGACGCCGACTACTTTACCGACCCTTACGACTCCGATCCGGACTTAGGAGCTTACTTTGCGGGCGTAGGCGATTGCTCGCTATTAGCGTTAAACTCGGTACTATAGGCTAAAGCGTCCCTACTAGCGGCGATCTAACTATTTGCCTCTACGAAGCACGCTTACAAGGTCTGTAGGCAGCGATTCAAGTTAGGCAACCTTCTATACTAATATGTTCGTAAGGAGCACGTAGGGGCGACGACGCCTTCTACTATTATCGAACGCGTATCGGCAAACCTAGAAGTAATTTAGTCGAGGGCGCCTCCGTTAGCTTAGTAAGGTTACGTATTCCGGAATTAGTAATATATAACTTTCCCCCTTCGGTTGTTACTATCCGGTGCATCTATATAGGTCTGCCTAGATACCGGCTATACGCTTACTATTACGGAAAAAGACTTCGTTTTAAGCTATCGCCCGGACGTAGAGGTACGTAAGCTACGCGAACCGATCGAAATCGGCGGTATCGCCGGCGCGTATCGCTCTAGGGAATACGTCGTATTAGATATATTTGTCTTAGTAGCGAAGACGGACGGTATAGTCTCCCTAGTACGAATAACTCGTAAGGTTTACCTAGTTCCAAAACTAAAGGCAAAAATCCTAGTCGGTATAGATACGATTACTCTAGAGGGAATAAAGATCAATATTCCCGCATAGACGGTTACCGTAGCTAGTTAGGACAACGCCCGCTTTAAAGTAGCTATTAAGCGCAAGAAAGGGAAGTCGGTTTAGCGCCCCGTAAGGCTAGCGGAGGATGTAACATTAGCGCCGCGCACGGTCGCCCTCGCGCTAGTTAAGTATAGCGATAACCTCTCTAAGGGCCGGGATTTCATTCTTAACGCCGGTTTCTTAGTCTAGCTAACTAGCAATGTATAGGGATTGTCGTTACAAGCTCCGCCTTTAGTAACGGCGTACAATTAGGTCGTAGACGCTAAATTTTCTTATATATACATTCGTAACGATGCGACTACTCTAGTAACGATTCGAGCCGGATAGCTACTCGGTTCGTTAAGTAATAGGACTATTGCTAGGGCCTACTACATCGACGTAGCCGACTACGGACTAGCAGGATTGAGTCCTAACGCTTTTACGGCTACGCGGGATATACTAAATACATAGCGGGAATACCGGCACGCGTTAGGCGTAACGATCTACGGTAACGATAACTAAGTAGACTAAATTGCTATAGTAGTCGAGCGGTACCCGGAGCTCTTTACTAATCGCTAGACGGTCGTTAATATTCCCGAGCACGATTATATACCTATCCTAACCGTACTAAATTACCTAGATCTGTTGCCGCTACCCCGTATAATTAACCTAGGTAAGAGGGATCGTAAAGTAGTAGACAAGATATATAACGACCTGCACCGCTAGGGGAAGATGCAGTATATAACCGAGCCTACGCCTTTCGGCTTCCTAGTGTTTGTCGTATAGAAGCGCGTTGCTAACGGTAAAGGTAGCATAGTTAATAAGCCGCGGGCGGTAGTCGATATACGCGCCTTAAATAAGGTAACGATCCCTAATAGCTATTAGATACCGCTCTAGGCGGACCTCTTTGCACAGTTAGTAGGGTGCTAGTATATTAGCACTATAGACTGCCTAACCTTCTTCTACTAATAGGGCGTAAAGCCGGAGGATCGTTACAAATTGACGATTAATACTTATCGTAGCTAGGAATAGTACAAGGTCGCTATTATAGGATATTCGAATAGTGTCTAATTCGTATAGCGGAAGCTAGATCAGATCCTACGCGACTGTCGCAGCTTTGCGCGGGCTTATATCGACGATATCGTAGTGTTTTCGAAGACGTTGCCTAAGTATCTCGATTATCTAGAAGCGGTCTTCTAGAGATTAGACGCCGTAAGGATTAGTATTAGTCCGAAGAAGACTTTCTTAGGCTTCCCCTCTACGACCCTTTTAGGTTAGCACGTTAGCGGCCTCGGTCTAGCTACGAGTAAAGAGAAAATCGTAGCGATTACCTTACTTTAGTTCCCGGAGAACGTATAGAAGCTAGAGCATTATCTCGGTCTAACTAATTAGTTGCGGCAACATATCCTATACTACGCGTAGATAGCGGCGCCTCTATAGGCGGAGAAAACACGCTTATTAAAAGGGGCGCTAGTTACCGGCAATAGTCGTCGCCGGCACGTCGCCGTAACGACGCTAGGTAAGAACGATTAGCACCGTAACGAGCTAGTAAAAGCGTTTCGCTTGTTGCAATCGATGTTCTACGAGCCCTCCTTCCTATACTATTTCGACCCTAACCGTCGCTTATACGCTAATATAGATTCCTTAAAAGAGTTTAGCTATAGCGCGGTGCTCTACTATATCGATAGGGACCTAGACCCTATTCTGTCTAAGGGAAAGGCGCAGTTGTTTCCTTACTATAAGGTTTAGCCTATTTTGTTCTTAAGCCGAGGCCTAACTTAGGCGGAGATACGATATTAGCCGATAGAGCTCGAATACTCGGGAATCGTATAGATAGTAAAGAAGGTAGGCTATTTAATATATGCTTTATCGAGGCCGACGACTATCTTTATAAACTACTATACCGCGGTCGGTCTTACTAACTCGGTATCGATAACTACGACTACCGATATAGGCAAGTAGAACCTAAAGTTAGTAAGGGCATCGATGTTCCTTTCCTAATATCGAGTTAATATAGTTTACCGCCCTAGGCGGATACACCTAGTTCTAGACGCCCTTAGTCGACTTCTAGGGGATATAGAGTCGCCTAAGTTAACGCCGGACGAGGAGAACTTAGACCCGCTCTCTTACTATACTAACGTAACGCCCTCTTCGGCCGATCTAGAGGAAGTAGCCTACTTCTATACGATATTAGTAGAGCTAGATCCGGATTTCCGACGTCGGTTAAACTAAGCGTACGATAACGACGAACATTAGTCTAGGGTTTTGCGACTAGTTCGATAAGCGTAGGCGCGGAATGCTTTAGAGCGTCTCTATTCGGAGGGAGCTAATATACCTTCGGTAACGAAAACGCTAGTTCGATATAAGGGTAGCAAGAACCCGGACCTATTCGCAGGTAATAAGTTTAATAGTCCGCTAGGCATTCGATTCTTCGAGAGAGACGGCCTCTTATATTTCCGTAACTAATCTTTAGGGCGCGAGCGGCTCTATATCCCTCGAGCCTTAATAGGCGAGATCTTCGAGTAGGCTTACGATAACCGTTACTACTAAGGCTTTTAGCGCGTCTTCGACCGCATTTAAGCTTCCTTCTTTATATATCGACTCGCTCGCTACCTTCGCCTCTATTTAGATTATTATTACTAGTGTCTCCTTTTGCGCACCCCCCGACACGCTCCTTACGGCGAACTTTACCCGATCTAGAATGCGGAGGGCCTATACTATACTATAACGATAGATCTCGTAACCGCCCTACTAGTTACGACCGAGGGATTTAATATACTATATACGATTACTTATAAGACGTCTAAGCGGGTAGCAGTCGTCCTAGGTAAAGAGGACTAGAAGGCCTACGACTAGGGCATCGCTCTAATCGATAGGCTTTACTTAATAGATATAAGTATGCCGGTAGTGCTTATCGCTAATCGTAATCCTCGCTAGCTAAGCGACTTCTTTAAGGGCGTTTTCTCGCGCCTACGTACGAAACTAGCTACGTCTATAGCCTACTACCCTTAAACCGATAGTCAATCTAAGCGAACTAACTAAACGGTCGAGACGGCAATTCGGTACTAGTTAGCGGATTATCCTAGCGAGGATTAGACGACGTTTATCCTATAGCTATAGGCTACGCTTAATAACTCCCGCAATGCGACTACCGGTTAGTCGCCGAACGAGGTTGCTACGGGCGTAAAGACGAATCTCGACTCGCTCGATATACTATACGACTATCCGCATAATAGGGCGGTAGAGCGTAGTCGTATCTAGAAGGAAGTCTAGGACGCGATTACTTAGGCGAACGTAAAAATAAAAGAACGGTATAATAGCAAGTATAAGCCCCTATTCCTTAAGCTAGGCGACCGTATTATACTTCGCCTGCACTATAGTTACGAAGTGCTAGGTTAGTCGTACAAGTTTAGCTACCGTTTTAAAGGGCCTTTTACGGTTCTCGAGAAGGTCGGACGGCTAGCCTACTGTCTCGAGTTGCCGCTATTAATGCGTATCTATCCGGTAATATCGGTTTCGTAGTTAGAAAAAGCTCCTAAAGACCTAGATCCTTTTAAGAGAACTGTTAATTACGAGCCCCCGCCCGTCGTAGCTAAGGACAGTCTAGGTTCTAGCGACGAGGGCGACTCTTACGAAATCGAGCGCTTTCTCGGGCGACGGACCGTCGTCCGAAGAGGCTAGCCCGTTCTCTAATACCTAGTAAAGTAGAAGGGCTACGGGAGCGCCTACAATGTATAGTATAATATCGACGACTTAACGGGCGCGGACGATCTACGTAAAATCTACGATAACGCGTACCCTCTAGAGGAGGAACCGCTATCCCGTACCCTCCGTAGGGTAGTAAAGCGGACGAGAGCTCGCTAGCCTTTTTTAGAGGTTGCTAGCTCCGCTAATAAAGGCGAGGCCGGGCAATCCCTCGCGGTTCGTCGCAAATCGATATAACTCTATAGCGCGACTCCTCCTTCGGAGTCGTAATCCGCTTAGGCGTACCCTTATATCGTTATCGTAACTACGTTACTTAGGCAACTATTATACGTAGACGCGGGCTATCCCTTATTTAGTATCGATCTTTCTAGCATCCTACGATAAGAGAGCTTTCTATTAATTACTAACGACGAATAGAAACGGCCCTCTAGCGCGATAACCGCGTCCGTCGCGGAGAACGTAAAGTAGCGGCTTTTTAGCAAAAATTTCTATAGCACCGATTACGATATAAGCGCCTAAACGTTACATTATTCGAGACGGATTTATAACGCGCGTCTTGCCTATACCGTAAGGCCGACACGTTCGACCTCCTCTAAGGAACGATAGCTAAGGAACATCGTAGAAGCGAGGATCGAGATCCTTAGGACACCGCGATAGGGAATAGTAAGATTAACGCTCCTCGCGGGGAATCGCTACTATTAGACGGTCTAGGATCGGCCGGACAGTCCTTGTTCGTTACTAGCTTAACGCCTACGCCTAAGCTAGAGGACCTAACGGACAAGGCGGATATAGTATTAGATACTACGGTCGAGAGTCGCACGGCCGCGCCGGAGCTAGAGAATGTAACGGATAAGGAAGATATAGTATTAGACGAAACGGTCGAGAGTCGCATAGCCGCGCCGGAGCCTAAGGACGTAACGAGTAGGGAGGATACAGCCTCGGATATACCGATCGAGATTCCTACGATCGCGGCTAGGGCTAAGGATATAATAAGTAGAGAGGAGGCAGACGTAGACCCTTCGATCGAGGTTCCTACGCTCGCGGCTAAGCTTAAGAATATAGCAAACGGAAAGGATATAGCGCCTAGCGCTACGGTCGAGATACGTACGGCTACGCCTAAGCTAGGGGATATAGAAAACTCGATAAAGGATTCGGTAGGCAAAGAAGATACGATAGCGGATTAGATCGGCGAGTATCGTAGAGAGATAGATAACGCCGCGCTCGACCCGTAATAACCGCGGCTAGAGGAAAACGGTACTAACCTAACGCAGACGCTAGAAGGATTTATAATTCTCGCTACGGTAGAAGGCAATATCCGATAGATCTTTCGTAGGGCGCTATAGCTTATTTCTACCGACGGTAGCTTAAGCACTAGCGAGGTTTAGACGGTATTAAGCTATGCCGCCGAGGATAGGTATATATAGCCTTTTCTAATATTTACCGAGGACGGATCCGATATAGAGCTATACTACGCATTAACGGACGCCGGCCGGCAACTATTGTAACGATACGCACCGTTATTCCTAGGTCGTAGTCGCATTAACGAAACGCTAATAGCAAGCTTAGTACCGTTGCCCCCGGCTAATAAGGCAGACGCGTCCGATTAGGAATCGCTCGATATAATAGCCCGGCCGTAATCGTAGGGAACGCCGGGTAGTAAGTTTAGCACGGCGTAGCGTTAGACTATCGCTAACCTATCGATAGTGCTTCCGAATCTAGACTATCCGCTCTCCGATATTAGACGGTTTTTATTTCTGAAATATTACATACCGGCGGTTATCGCGGCGGTTAATCTAGACTACGTTTTCGATAGTAAGTCGTTCGTATAGGCGGTTACAGCGCTTACTACGAAGAAGAAATAGTTAACGGAATTAGCGAAGGCGTTATTAGGCAAGGGCCGACAGACAGGTCGAGCACTCTATAAGGCTATAGCCGACTATTTTATTAACAACGGCGACCCGCCGCCGTACTATTTAGGTAAATAGGAGTTTGTTTAGAAGGGTAAAGCGTTAGAGGTTAGGATTCCGGAGGCCGAGAAGCTATAGGACGCCGTACCTAGCTTCTTTGCCCTCTACCGTAACGCTACGGCCTACGCGTCTAGTAGCCCGGTTAACGGTATAGAAAGCAGCCCGACTAATCCCGTCGACGCGTAGCCTCTTTATACGCCTTCGGCTTTAGAATCGGCACTACCCTTAATAATACCCGCAAACCGACCGGCTTCGCTAAAATTGCTATCTTTACTAGCGTATACCCTTCCTAATTTACCGCTATTATAGGCACTAGCCTCCCTAACGCAGGCGCCGAGTAACGGCTCGCTATAAGCGCCCGCACTAGCTCCCCCTAAGCTACTTACTACTCCGATCGAGTCGGTATATAAAGAATACCTAGACCCTTCCCCTAAAGAACTTAAGTTCGAGCGACGGCGGCTCCGAGGGTAGCGCTCGCGCTAGACTTTAATTAATAAGCGTCTTCTTCGTACTAACGAGATACCCGAACAAGCGGCAATCCGGTAGTGCGTAGAACACGAGGACTATAATAAGAAAGTCGATATACTAATCGCGGCTAATCCTATAGAGCGTAATAAGGCTAAAGATATACGCTTTATCTAGGCCGCGAAACTCGTACGCAACGTATACGCCGAGGACGTAGATAGTCGACTGCCTAACCTCTTTCGCCTACGTCTACGTAAGCGACTCGTTAAACACTATCTAGTAAGGCTTTAGCATTACCTATACTATCTGTACCTTACCGCGGGCGATTAGCGCTTCTAGATTCTACGCGAATTGCATTAGTATATAGGCAAGCTAGTTACCGATTTTGAAAGCCTACTCTTTACGCAACCGTACTCCTTCTAAATCGTAAACGACGATTACGCCCGTAAATACTCTATCTTTAGGACCGACCTCTACTCGGACGGTTACGATACGTAGTAGGAGATTTACGCGATACGCTTTAGCGAGTATATAGCGCTTATAACTACGGGCGAATTGAAGGAGCTCCCTAACCTAGCTAACCTCGATACGAATTTTCTACTAACTATTACTTTCTACTACGCGAAGTTGTAGCACCGACTCCTAGCAAATATTACCCGCTTACGCGAGAACTTCCTTAGCTTAAGCACCTATACCGGCGACCTACGATTCTAGCTAGCACCGTCTCTAATCCGTAATAGAGCCGTCGGTCTTATAGTACGCGCTATCTTACACTTCCTATAGACGGTCGACCTCGTATAAGAGTAGTTCTACCGCTTCGTCTCGAAGGAACATTAGGATAGCATTATAGTAGGCGGTTACCCGGTCCTATATAAGCGTAGCGAGAACGGTAAGGATGTATCCTACCGCGACTACGGTAAGGAATACTAGAAGACAGGTAAGCGACCTATTAGCGAATACGTCGGAGCGACGAAGTATTACGAGATCGACCTAACTACCTATAGCGAAGTCTAGTTCTTATAGATAGTAGCTACCGGACGACTCTCTATAGTGCGCCTACCTCTACTAGACTCCTAGCTTAAGGATTACACCGTTTAGCTACTACTAATCGGTATAGAGCTTAGTGCCTAGTCGGCTATATAGCTCTATAAGTAGTACGAGTCCTCCCTTAACTCTAGTAGCCTGCCCTACCTATACCGTCGCAACCTAGGTCGCCTAGCTATTACCTAGGACGTCGTCGCTTATACCTAGTAGTATGTTACAGTCCGTAACGTATACACGCTTCGCGGCGAGGGCTACACCTCCGCCCTCTATACTAATAAGGCGCTTACGGATACTAAGGCTACTAATACGTCGCGTACGGAATAGTACGCTTAGCTTACTAGTAGCGGTCGCTACTAGAATAGTACCTATATAGCTAACAAGGGCAAAGGCATGCCTCTACTACTCCTTAACCGTTAGTGCCCGGTAGACTTTAGCCTAGTCTGCTAGCTAACGTAGATCGATCCGGTATACGCCTTATCTACCTTTATCGCCTATATCTAGACGCTTAAGGACGGCGCTATCCCTAATAGATTGCAGCCTGCACTAACGCTATAGTTCTATAATTTGCCGCGTACGGCCGCTACCGATCTAGTCTTCGATCCTTTAGGCGTCTAGGAGCGTATTATATAGGGCAATACTATTTTTAAGTACGATAAGATAGTAACGAATAAGAATTACTAGTAGTACAATATCGACTATACTTAGGATCCTATAGGCGCATTCCTAGTGCCGTTACCCGACTACTCGCTAGACGAGACCGACCTTACCGACGTATACCTATTCGGCAAAATCATCCCTCTAGAGCTCGCGACTCGGGCTAAGCCGGTTGCCCCGCTAACTAAGGCGATCTAGCTAAATTCCTCGCGCGTATTACTATCGACTAAGTTAAACACTCGCTAGAAGCTAACCGCTAGCCCTTTCTTAGCGCCTCGCCTACCGTCGAAGATACCGCCGCCGTCTAACCTATTCTCTACGCCTACGAAGGCTCTAGTTGCGGCTTAGCTACTACCGCCTAACAACACGGTTGCGTAGCTATAGTACAAGCTCCTATCGCTTCCGATACGCTTGCTACCTCTGCCCGCCCTATAAGAAAACACTATAGGCGCGTACGGATAGTACTAATATAATGCGACGGCAATTGGTATACGTACGCTTAACTTACAAGCGCTCTACTATATACGCTAGTCCGAGTTAGCAGCAACCGAGGTATACTAGCTTTAGTAGATGCTAGCTAAGGCATAGATCCGCGAAGCTACTAAGCGCTAGATAGCCTAGCAGTATCGCCTTTCCGCTATAGTCTTAAAGGAGTCCCTTACGCTATCGCTAACCTATCTCTACTACGATTTCTTACGCGTCGCGCCGCAATAGGCAATCCCTATACTATATCTAATTAACGAGGACGCTTTTAAGCTGCTCGGCGGCGCATAAGGCAATGCTACTAAAGATAAGATCGCGAAGCTTAACGTATAGATAGCCGACTACTTTAAGCTATACGGTGCTATACGCGATACCGACACGCTACTATTACTAGGTGCCGACTTCCCTAACATCCCTATCGATTAGTTAGATCGCGCTACTGCTATAGCGGACGCAGTTAATACCTCGCTGTCCGATAACAAGACTATAAAGACCGTCGCGCCTTAGCCGTAGCTAAAGGCGGTTTAGACTATACTAACTAGCTTACGCGACGCCCTTCGTAACCGTCGCAACAAGCAAGCATAAAACCGACGTAGTTATTACTAGAGAGACACGATTCTATACCTAGCATTACCGTTCTAGCATACTGTTTAGGCTTAGCCTTTGTGCGACGCTATTACGCTCTTTTGCCTTAAACCTTCCTACGGTGCGGCCTGCTAAGGACCTTTGTTTTAGGACACTATAGACAGTGCCGACCTTTTTTATAGGGGGGGAGGCTGTTACGATATAACACTATTGCATATACGATAGCAGGCAGCGGTTACTATCGACCGCTGCGGTCGCTATTGCTACTAATAGTAGGACTATTATATAGATAGCTTACCTCGCGGCACCTTAGAGAATGCATTAACTTTTACACCGCATAACCGTTACGATACCTTCGTACTGTAACCGTGTGCCTAGCAAATATAGTTTTTAATAACGGGGTTACGATATTAATAAGAGTATATTTAATAAATAGGCTGCCGGCTAGAGTGCTATTAGGAACGCGCCTAATAGAGAAAGAAAAGTTAGTACTATCTTTCGCCGATAGACAAATACATTTCCTAAATAGCACCGTAGTATCGATAAATATCGCTTAGAAGGGACGAGCCCGAGTATTACTATACTTTATAGTAACTACTAAGCGAGAAGAAGACGACGAGTCGCTACCGCTAGCGTAACCGGGAGCGAAGGAAAAGCTAGGCCTAATAGGCGCTATACTATATAGCGACGACGAAACGAGAGCTAAATACAATGCCTTACTAGAGAAATATAAGTAGCTATTTATCGATAACGGCCGTTTTGTAAAGGTTCCTAAAGAGGACTAAATAACTATCCCTTTAGTTAGCGACTAGAAGGCTGCTAGCGCTAAATTAGTATATAAGGTATACCCTATAGGCCTAAAGGAACGAGAGATTATCGATAGCGTTTACGACAAGCTATACGACTAAGGACGGATATCCTAGATAAAGGAACTAACGCCTTTTAGGTTCCCTACGTTCGTAGTCTAGAAGGAATTAAAGAACGGCCGTAAGGGCAGAGCGGTTATTAACATCCGTAGACTTAACCGTATTACGATAACGGACGCCTACCTAATGCTACTATAGGGCGACGTTTTAGCCGCTATCTAAGGCGCTAAATATATCTCTACGATCGATATAAAGTCTTTCTTCTACTAGTAGTTAGTAAAAGCGGAAGACCGATATAAGCTTTCTATAGTCTCCTATAGAGGCTAGGAAATGTATAACGTCGCCGTAATAGGCTATAAGAACGCGCCGCCCTATATATAGCGACAGATTAATAGGATCCTATAAACGGAAGGACTTAACGCGTTCGCTAAGGCTTTTATTAACGATATCGTAATCTATAGTAAGACGCTAGAGGAATACCTATAATATCTCGACTAGGTATTCGATACCTTAAACCGATACTAGCTAACTATTATACCCGAAAAGGCTTTTATTAGGTACCCGTCGATCTAGCTACTAGGGTAACGAGTCGACGCCTTAGGTACCGCGACGCTAGCCGACAAACTAGCGGCTATTGCTAAGCTTAAGTTCCTACGAACGCTAAAGGACCTAGAGCACTATCTTAGACTAACTAGATAGCTAAGGACGTATATTAAGTACTACGCTTAACTAGCGGAACCGCTCTAGAAGATAAAGATAGAGAGGCTTAAGGGAGCGCCCGCGGCCGGCTAGGTACGTCGATATTATATAGTAACGATACTAATCGAGGAAACGGAGGAACGCCTAGCTGCGTTCTAAGCCTTATAAGAGGCCTTTACTAAGCTAACGATACTATATTATTTCGCGAGAAACCGGCCGCTATATATCTATATTAACGCGTTTAAGAAACGAGGCTTCGGCGTAATAGTAGCCTATATCGAGGGCGACGCTATTACTAAAAATCCCGGTAGAACAAAGACGCAACTAATTTTGTTTTTATTAAAGACTCTTTCTAGTACGGAGCAACGGTACTAGCTAACCGAATTAGAGGTCGCCTACCTAGTATAGACGATTAAACGCATACGATAGATAGTCGAAGTATACGAGTTAGTAGTAACCGTACTTACGGATCCGGGATTACGCGGTAACGCTAGGGATCGTAAGCTAAACTACTCTAATATCGTTATTAGTAGACAAGCTTAATAACCGACTAACGAGATCCTCGCAATACCTTTCCCGATTCCTACTAAAGGTAGTCTATAAGCTAGGACGAGAGTATATTATACTAGATGCTCTATCTCGGCTAGAAACGATAGAGGATTATTTACTAGAAAGCGACGTATTCGAGGAACTAGTATATAGAGTAATAATGCTAGAAATAGACGACGCATTTAAGTAACAACTTATCGAAGCATACGAAGAAGATAAATACTAGAGCAATATTAAGGTAATAGTATAGAACGCGGAACTAGGTTCTATAAGCTTCTTAGTCGACGACGAGGGTCTAGTATAGCTCGATAAGCTACACTCTAGCGATCGGCGATTGTATATCCTAAAGGTATTAGAGGGCGACATTTTTAGTAGTATATACGATAACTAATACTATATCGGCTTTTATCGTGCCTATGCCTATATAAATAACTAGTACTATATCCGGAAACTAGCTAAGAGACTAAAAAAGTACCTAAGTTACTGTTAGGACTATCTAGAGTTACAGACTAAGCGATATAAGCCGTATAGGTCCTTAAATCCTATACTATCCCCGCTAGTACCCTTCTATACGATTACGATTGACTTTATAGTATCTCTTTCCGCTTAGGAAACTAACGCTATTCTTATAGCAACGGATAAGTATACGAAACAGGTACTCCTAATTACTAGTAACGATACGTACTCTACGGAGGCTTAGGCTAACCGCCTACTCGACGAATTGTTCCGATATAATTAGGGCCTACTAACTATAATTATCTCCGATAGAGACCCGAAATTTACGTCCGAGATATAGAAGGCTATCTTTAAGCGGATAAACGTTAAGCTTCTAATAACGACTGCCTATTATCTATAGGCTAATAGCTAGTCTAAGAGAACGAACTAGACCGTCGAGATTGCCCTATAGTACTTCCTTACCTAATATCCTAATAGGGATTTAGAATTAGAATACGCGACGCCGTATATATAATTAGTTCTTAACAACTCTATTAACGCCTCGACTAGCATATTACCGAACTAGGTGTTAATAGGTTTTAACCCTAGGGAACTAGCCTAAATAGTAACGACTAGCGCGACGGATTTAGTAAAGGAACGGGACGTCTACCGAGCTAAGGTAGAGAATAATATCGCCTATATATAGGCCGCTATAAAGCAACGCTACGACTCTTAGCACGTAGCCTAGAAACCTATAGTAGGCGATATAGTCTATTTACGGCTTAAGAATTACGCTATCTCTAGAGTTAGTAACCGAAAGCTTATACCTCTAAGGATCGGGCTATATAAGGTAACGAAGGTTATAAGTACCGGACTAGCCTACTAGATTAACCTGCTAAAGACGTAGAAGATATACCTAGTAGTCTCGATTACGGAACTCGAGCCGTACCCTAATACTAAGGATCCGTATAAGCGAGTAACGAGGCAACTCTTAAGGATACGTATCGAATAGAGAGACGCCCTACCGGAAATAGAAGCGCTAAGAGACCGACGAGTCCGACGAGTCGGTCGGTATAGGAAGGAGGTTATAGAATATCTAGTTAGATAGAAGAA
This sequence comes from Pseudocercospora fijiensis CIRAD86, assembly GCF_000340215.1. Classification (NCBI taxonomy): domain Eukaryota; kingdom Fungi; phylum Ascomycota; class Dothideomycetes; order Mycosphaerellales; family Mycosphaerellaceae; genus Pseudocercospora; species Pseudocercospora fijiensis. The sequence continues at coordinate 3,473,840 of NW_006921540.1, read as the reverse complement.
CGTAGGAGCTAGAGCTAACAAGTAGGTATAAGCGGAAGGCATTCTACTAACGATTATAAAGGCCTACGACCGTCGCTACCGCTAGAATAGCAACGGAGCATTATATAATAGACTTATCTTATATACATTTCCTCTAATAACGGGATCGCGTAGCTTCTACGTAGTTCGCTTTACTTCTATAATAGGTAGGAGCGCGTATACTAAGCTTGCGCGTATACTAAGCTTGCGCGTATACTAAGTTTACTTTATTTTAATATAGTAACTTTACTATAATAACAACTTTCCGCGAATATATAGCTATCGCTAATACGAGAGCTTTCTCGCGATATTCGATACCGTTTCTAGCGGTATAAAGCAACAGAATACGATATAAAGTAGGAGACGCTACTACGCGAGATGCTTAATATACGCGATACGGCTTTGCCTAACGATCTCCTCGCGTAGACTACCGACGCTAGTAAGGCTAATACTAACGATACGATACTACCTAACGATCTCCTCGCGTATACCGCCGAGGCTAACGGCGAGACAGCCGCTACTAACGATACTGCTACTACTAATTTGCTAGGTAACGCTAGCGAGGGTAATAGTAAGGACGGTTCTATAGGTAACGGCACTTTTAATAACCTCTCGGATATCGACCTCGACGACTATTACCTAGCTCGCAAAAGCAACGTCTATAACCTTCTTAACGAGCCCGACTCCGACGAGCCTAACGACACCTTTAACCCTTTTCCGTAACTATAAGAGGGCAATATAACAGTAGAATAGAGAATCGACTAATTCCGAAGCGAGGTAGGATTAGTAATAGAACCTATCTCTAATAACGAGAATAAGGCAGAGGCTATATATTAGGGCTAAAGAGGCTATACGTAATTAGTATATAATTAGGCCGAGTAAAGCTAGGGTCTTAGTGCCTTAGGCAGGGCTTAGCGCTTAGCGTTAGGCTAACTAGCCTACCTTCCTCCTTCTCCTCCGAGTTCTCTATCGAATACTACTTATATCTACTACTACCCTATCTACCTACTAATATAACCCTTCTTATATAGTATTCGATCTACCCTTTAAGGGTAGTAGCTAGATAGTCCTTATTTTAAGCTTTTAGCGGTATAGCTACGAAAACTATCGATTTAACTATATTACGCCCGAAGAACGGGACCTATATATACTATTCTACTAAAACAACCGTACTAATTATTAAGTAAGGCCTTCTATACGGCCTATTATACTAAGTTAAGTACATTAGGCCGATACTCGCTAATTCCGCTATATCCGTACTATAGGGGCCTATAATATATTATTAGTACTACCCCTTATTATAATAGCCGGCTTATTACGAAGCAACAATAACAACCGCGGCGCCGCTAGCAGCGCTAGCAACGACAACGCTAGTAGCACAGTGCCTACTAAAGTGCCTACTAAAGCACCTACTAAAGTGCCTCCTACTAAAGAGCCTACTAGAGGGCCTACTAAAGAACCTATAATCGAAGGGGATAACCCCTCGTTGCCCGTTAACGACATTCTTAGCAATATTGTTAACCGTCGATATAGCTAACTAGCCTTTAGCCCCTAGCTAGTAGCGAGACTTTAAGAAGCTACCTAAAACAGGCTTACTACCTTACGTTAAAAACAATAGCTAAAGGATAATCTCCTCGAGATTCGCCGCCTATAGGAGTCCCTAGTAACTAATACTAAGCTAATAGCAGGGCCTTCCTTACTAACTATTTAAAAGAAGGATACTAAACTTAAGGACTGCACCGTGTTTAACGGCTCTAGCCGCAAGCAGTATAATAATTATATACGCGATTGTAAGCTTAACTAGCGCAATATACCGAGAGCGCTACTAGATAACTATTCCTTAGTTGTCTATGCTATATAGTACATTAACGGTAACCCTAAGCGTATATAGGATAACTATTTTGATTCCCTTTATAACTAGACTGCTATTTAGTAGCAAACCTATAAAACTATTATACTAGACACCCTTAGAAACCCTATACTAAGGCAATAATATACTTAGGACTAGTACCTTCGAGCTAAATAAAAGACTAATTAATCGGCTCGCTTATTTAAGGCCTATTTAAAGACCCTCGAGGACGACCTTCCGGCTAAGACTAATTCTATATAGATCTCCGAGTTACGCCTAAAGCTTAGGTAGGAGCTTATTCTCGAATTAGACCGCCGCCGTATATTCGAATAGGCTAGTCTTATACGTATTTAATTCATAGTTAAAGTCGAGACTATAGAGCGTATAGTATAGCTATAACAACGGTTAGAGTCTAAGATACGCCTATCTACCTATCGTAGCCGTAGAGGAAACTAAGGTTCCTACTAGAACAATAATACTAACAATAGGAATAGTAACTACGACCGTAGAAGAGGCCGTAGCCGACGGCTATATAGAGGAGGCTGCGATAGGGGCCGTAGAAGGGGCTCGTATCCCTATAATACTAACCGCTCGACTAATAATAGTAGCAATAGCTATAGCAACCCCCTAACCGGATTGAAGTGCTTTAACTATAATAGTACTAGCTATCTATTAGGCTAATGCGATAAACTAAGGGATTAGACCCGGATTAACCGCGCTTCCGCTAAATATAGGAAACACCTTTTAGCGGCTAACGCTACCCCTATAGGCTAACCTTCGAAAAAAGAATAAGCGCCGTACTAACTATTAGCCTTATACGGCGTAAAACTATCGACATTATGCTAGCTATTATATATACCTGTCTTATATAGGATATATATAGAAACAACTATAAGACTAAGGTTATGCTAGACCTAGGCAATTTAGTTAGCGCCCTTATTAGCTATCGCCTAGCTAAGCAATTAGACCTTCGACAATTAAATAGGGCTAACCTACTAACCCTTGCTTAGTTTAATAACGCTCGGCACTTAACCTATAGGGCCTACTATATTCCTATAGTTCTAAAGGACGACCTCGGAAATAAACGCCTACTAGACTTTACTACCTACGTAGTAGATATAGACAACCTATATAGAGGAGCTACTATTGTTATTAGCAACCCTATGCTTAAGCACTATGCTATAGCTATAGACCTAGGCAGCTAATAGTAGCGATTTAGAATCGCTAGGAAAGAGGACATTAAATATATTAATACTAGCGAGTGCCCTAACGATATTAGGGTCCTATTTATTAGCAACCTAATACTAGCCTCCGCCTTAGCCGATCCGACTACTAATCTTCTTAGTAGAGATAACGATAAACCTATACCCCCTAATAGTATAGACCCTAATTAACTCGCTCGTATCCTATAGCCTATTCGCGAGACCTATATTAACGTATTTAAATACTACCTAGTACCGACGTTACCTATATTCAAAGAAACGGACTATAAGATCGATATTATATAGGGCAAGGAGGTTCCTTTTAGTCCCCTCTACAACCTTAGTAAACGAGAGCTTGCTATACTACGTAAGTACCTAGAGGAAAACCTAGCTAATAGCCGCATTCGGTATAGTAACAGCCCTACTAGTGCACCTATCCTATTCGTACTAAAGAAGGATAGTAGCCTACGTTTATACGTTAATTACCGTAGACTTAATGCTATTACTATTAAAGACCGCTGTCTACTTCCGCTTATTAATAAGACCCTCGATCGCCTTTCTAGCGCCTATTTCTATACTATATTAGACATTAAGGATGTATACTATCGCATCTATATCTATAAGGGCGATAAATAGAAAACAGCCTTCTGTACCTATTATAGCTATTTCGAGTACTTAGTTATACTATTTAGGCTAGCTAACGCCCCTATAACATTCTAGTCCTATATTAATTAGGCCCTATTAGGCCTATTAGATTACCTCTGTATAGTTTACCTAGATAATATCCTAGTTTATATATACTTACCTAACATTACGGAGTACTAGGCTATAGTCCGTAAGGTGCTCGATCGCCTAAGAATATATAGCCTATATTGTAAGCCTTCTAAATATACCTTTGCTACTAAGGAGGTATTATTCCTCGGCTTCCTCGTATTAACCGAGGGTATTAAGGCTAATCCTAATCGGATTACGACTATTACTAAGTAGCTAACGCCTACTAGTATTAAGGAGCTTTAATCGTTCCTAGGTTTTGCTAACTTTTACCGCCGCTTTATTAAGAGCTATTCGAGGTATGTAATGCTACTCACTAAGCTTACTAAGACTAAGGCAAACCCTTCTAGAGAGTTTAAATAGACTAATAGAGTATAAGCCGCTTTTGACGGTCTAAAGCAACGCTTTACTAAAGTCCCCCTATTGCACTATTTTATACTAAGCAAGCAGATCCGTATTAAGACTAACGCTTTACAGTTCGCTATATCAGCTATTATATTATAATAGGCTAATAATAACTACTAGCACCTAATTGCCTTCTTCTCGAGAAAGATAATTAACGCTAAGCGTCGCTACGAGACCTACGAGCAAGAATTGCTAGCTATTATCGAGGCCTTTAAGTATTAGAGGCACTACCTCGATAGGGCCTAATATACAATATAGGTCTATACAGACTATAACAACCTCCGTAGTATTACTAAGGTTACTAGGGTTATAGGTCGATAGGCTAGATAGGCCGTCTACCTCGCTAGGTTTAATTTTAATATATTATATTGGCTAGGCGTAAGCAACCCTACTAATAGCCTATCGAGGCGACCTAATTACGACAGCGAGACCTAACATATTAACTCTTTGTTTCTAACCCTGTAGTATAAGATTGCTATAGACCTTGCTATAAAGCAAGCGTAAGATAAGTAGACTTCCAAACCCCGCGGCGATAATAAATACTATAGCGGAGTTATCGTTCTTCTAGTGCGCGTTAGGAAGGACGTAGATCGCTCGAGCTATAATAACTCGATTAAAGATATTACTATCTATAGCGACAGTACTATAGAAGAGGTTGTAGTAGTTCCGGCTACTAGTGCTATTAGATGTATATAATGCGTACCTCGTTTAATAGCGAGGGTGCTATTAAATAACCTTATAAATAGGGATAGTTAATCGTTTATAGATAAGCTATTACGGGCTTAGTAGAGGGACGCCTTTGCTATTAAACGTATTAATAGGCTTATAAGTAGGCGAACGACTCGATCTAGTAAGAGTAATTAGTCTATCGACGATAAAGGTTACTTAAAGTTTAAGGGCAGATACTATATCCCCGCTAAACAATCGATTAGATAGGAGCTTTTAAAGAGGCACTATAATAGTAAGCTCGCTAGTTACTATAGCATAGAGAGGTCGTACGAGTTACTATCGCGTATATACTACTAGCTAAATAGTAAGCAGTATATAAAGGAATATATACGGACCTATATAGTTTGCTAGCGAGTTAAAGCACCTAAGCACTTACTATTCGGCGAGTTATCTTTACTTCCTGTTCTAAAGAAACTATTTGTAGAGCTTATAATAGACTTTATTATAGGCCTTCCTCCTACTAAGCGTAGGGGTAGCAAGGATATATATAATGCTATCCTTATTATAGTAGATCGTTTTACTAAAGGTGCTCGTTATATCTCTACTCGGAAGGATTAGACTACTATTAATATAGCAGAAGGACTTGATGTAACTAATGTATTCGGAAGAAGGACTAATCTATCTAGAAGTCCGAAGATGAAGTGTAGCAGTTGCAGCCTTAGGCATTAGGCACGTAATAGACCCTAACACCTAGATATACACTCTAAGTCACCCCCTTAGTACGTGCATATCGCTATAGAATAAAACAAACACATTAGCTATTTAGTTAGCAAAGCAAACAGGAGGGTATTAGGTAATTAAACAAAACAGGTAAACAAGCTAGACTATTCTTATATGTATACAAAGCAAACAAGGGCCCTTTAGTACTTAATAGCTAGCTTTGCAGCATTCTTAATAGCGGCCTTGCAATCTACTAGGTTTAGTTGTTCAACAAAGCGGCTATACTTAACCTTATTAAGCGGCTTAGTAAAGCTATCGGCTATCTAATTATGTATGCTAACCTATTAGACGACAATAGTACTATTAGCAATCTTCTCTCGAATGTAGTAGATACGAGTATCTATATGCTTTATACGGCTATTAATGCTAGTCGACTTAGTAATAGCAATAGCGGACTAATTGTCCTCGTAGAGCGTAACTAGAAGAATATAGCCCTTATAGCCAATTTCCTTTAATAAACGAGCTAAGGCAACTGCTTCCTTAGCCCCTATAGTAAGTTAGACATACTTAGCTTTAGTTGACGATAGTGTAATAAGCGTCTAGCGGCCGGACTTATACAATAGAGGTCCGCCTATAATAGTGAAGTAGAAGCTACCTATTAAACGGCGAGTAACTAGGTTATCGGCCTATAAGGTATTATAGTATCTAGTAAAATTGAGCTTATCGTTCTATGTGCCTTAGAAGCGTATACTACGACTAAGGGTACTAACTAGGTACTCAATTAGCTAAAGGAGCGCGGCATAATGCTCTTTAGTAGGGTTAGAGATGAATCGTAATAATAGGCCTGCAGTATAGCAAGCATTAGGTCGTGTAATTATAGCTAGCTACAGTGCCTTACTAATACCTTCTTAATACTAAGTCTTGAAGGCGGCACTAGCTATATAGCCCTTAGGTGCGCGTTAAATAGACGTCTTAATATAGCGAGGCGCTATTAGAGTAGCTAGACCGATATAGCTACGCATACTATATTTCTTACTAAGCCTATTTAAATAGGCATCTTGAACGACGTAAATAGTGCGCTAACCGCGGTTACGGATAATCCGCATACCGAGATAGTAGTGTAGGTCGCCTAGTTCTCGTATATTAAAACGGTCCTTTAGTAACTAAGCAACGGCCTCTAGTGCTAATAGGCTATAGGCGATAATAATTATGTCGTTAACGTAGATAACGATAATAGAGCCGCTAACAACGTGTTTAAAGACACAGACGTCGGACATTATTAGAATAAAGTCTAGGCTCTTTAAGTACTTCCGAAGCTCTTTATACTATAGCATTAGTAACTGCTTTAGGCTATATAGTGCCTTTAGTAATAGGCAAACTATGCCCTTACTACTACGCTCTTTAAAGCCGTGTAGCTGTTTAACGTAGATCTTGTGCTTATCGCTAATTAGGGCATTAAGGAAGGCTGTTAGAATATCGTATTGCTTAGCCTCTAGGTCGTAATAAGTAATTAGGCTAAATAGGGCTCGAAGCGTGCAAGGCTTAGCAACAGCCGTATAGGTCTTATTATAATCCTATCCTTCGACCTGTATAAAGCTACGGACGACCTAGCGCGCCTTAAAACGGCTTACATTGCTATTAGCGTCTCGCTTGATAGTAAAGACCTATCGGCTACGGACTACCTTGCGACCCTTAGGTACCTCTAGTCGAGTTATATAAACCTATATATAATTGTTAATTAGTAACTTATATTCAGCCTTATAGGCCTCCTTCTATTACGGCTAATATAGTAACTAAGTCGCCTCCTTATAGCTCTTCGGAATAGGAATAGTGTCTCTATCTAACTGTTTAGTAACGTAGTAGGAAGCTATAAAGCCCTTTATATAGGCTATCGGTATATTAGCTATTATGCGTCGAGTTAACCGCTTAATACTATAATTAGCTAGATATCTACGCAACAGGTTACGAGCGGTCTTGTTGCTCCGTATCTTGCGTATAGAACGATTACTAACAGCTTTAGCTAGTCGCTTAAACTTAGGCAACTAGCTAGGCTCGCCCTTCTTAGCGTAAGGATCGTACGCCGGTTCTTCCTCTTTATTACTTAAAGGCGGTTAAATAGCTAGTGGGTTATCGTCGAGCGGTAGCGGACTAGCGACCTTATTAGGCATTTGCTAAGTAGGTTCGTCCGGAGGCTCTTCTTGCTAGGCTAGAAGCTACTAGACTACACTAGCGGCGTCGGCTAGTAACGGAGCCTCGTTGCTTATAGAATTAAACAGAGCCGGTATAATAGACTCAATGCTAATAAACTCGCTCTTAGAAGGGTTATTAGGATTAGTGTATAGATCTATGCTATTTAGAAGCAGAAGGTTACTATCTAACTTAATAAACTAAACATCCTTAGAAGCGATAACCTTATATTAATTAGGTAGGTAGATTATGTACTTTCTAGAGTCTATAGAGCCCTTAGCATAGCTAACTAGCTTGCTAACTAGGCCTCTACTATCTATCTTCTTTCTACGAGCAACACTGTAATCGTAGGCAATTGACGTATAGCTATACGCTCGAAGGTGCTAAAGACGCGGCTGTATTCGTAACTAATTGAGCTCCTTAGCGACAATAGTATATAGGCTTCCTCCGTTAGCGGTTAGCGTAATATTAAAGACCTGTATAGCGGAGGCAATAGCATATAGCTATAGGAACTTAGGAAGGTTAGCCTATAGCATTATCTTTCTTATAGTCGTATATACAATGTAATTGCTAACCTTAGCAAGGCTATTCTAAGTAGAAGAATAAGGAGCTATAACCTACAGTATAATCCCCTAATTACGAGCCTGGCTTAATAGCTAATTTCCGCCGTATTTACCCCCTCTATCGAGGCGGTAGATTAGGATCGAATAGCTAGTTTGTGTACGGACGTGTATACGATATTCCTTAATAGCTACTGCAGCCCCTAACTTAAGTAAGCTAGCATACTCGTAACGATAGCCTAACTTGGCGCATATAAACAGCGTAAAGTAGCGTTCCTATAACAGACTAGGGTTAGTAATAGTAACTATATCTATATAGATAATGTAATAGATCGTAGATAGTCGTACGCGTAGTAGCCGATTGTATTCCTTATATAATATAGCTATGCGATAGGCAATGCGGTTGCGGAAGTCGTTCTTGGCGCTAGTAATAACAATCTAGCCCTTGGACTCTATTCTTAGCAGCTTGCGGTGATAAATATAGCTATATCGTGGATGCTACTCTTCTGTCGTGCCTGTTAGCACCCCCGAAGTTACCCCCTTCTTCGATAGAAGCGCGATAACTTGGCTGTCCGGTCCGGAGGTTAGTATATACAGATAGGGGAGACCATTCTTTCGGTATGTCTAAGCAATAGTAACCTCCGAGCCGTTAACAATAGTAGATAGCACGCGCTTGTCGTTCCGATAGAAACAGCCCTTGTCGGCAAGCTTCTTAGTAGATAGGAGGTTGGCTGCTAGACCTAGTGTATATAGTGTATTAGACAACTTTATACTGCTTACACTACGCTTATTAACTACCTTAGTCCAAGCTGTTCCGACTATCGTAGCGTGCTTCGTATTGCTACTAAACCGAACAGGAATATAACAGCCTTTATATTTAATAAGCAATAAAGGGTCGTTAACTATGTATATGCTAGTACCTAAGTCGACAACCCAATTAGTAGTACGAGTGCTAGCAGTAAGAGCCGTAGAAACTAGGTCGCTTATAGTAACCGTAGCTGTAAAGGCGTAATTGTAACTTAGGTCTAATAACACCCCCGGGGTAGCATTAGCCGTATATAGCCCCTAAGCACTATTCTAACTAGATAGCGGTTGTTGCTATTACTAAGCAGTTAGTCTACGCTGCTACTGTTGCTATACCCCCTTCTTCTTAGCCTTCTACTATTTACGACGTAATCGGTCTTCCTCCTTTAGATAAGGGTATTTAGTATAGCAGCGGTTAGAAGGGTAAGTGCCTTAATAGTATAAGCACTTCTCGCGATTTTAACTATTCTAGTTGTTTCTACTACGACTACGACTATTGTTGTTATTTCCGCGGCTACTACGACCGCTATAATTCGAGTTACCTCGACCGCTGTTATTGTTACTATTACTACCTCATTGTTGTAGTTAGCGCTAAAGACTAAAGAAGCTATTATATTAGGCCTAGTTTAATTAAGCTACATTCTTATTAAGCAACGCGCTAATAATATTGTTAAGGGTGTTGTTATTAATAGTGTATTCTAAGGCGCGTATCTGCTCTCGGCGTATCTATATAAAAGCCTCGTAGAATAGAGAGATCTATATAATAAATATATAGACAGCCTAGTATTAGCTAATAGCTAATTTAGTATCCTTTAAGGTACTAAGCTTCTTCTTGTACTTATTATAGAACTTCTTAATGTCCTTACTATTATACCGAAGGGTAATATATTCCTAGTAGAGTATAAATTTAGTAGACCTACCTTTACTAGTGTATTTCTTCTTAAGGAAGTCCTACACTTCCTAGGATGTAGATAGACTAAGTAGTAATTGTTAAATGTTACTAATACAATTAGCAAAGATCTAGGTACGTGCTGTTTGATCTTTAGAGTCCTATTTATCTTAGCGGTCTTTAAACTCCTTAGAAGACTTACTAGAGGCCTTAGAAAGGGGTCGCTAGCGGGTACCTTGTATATAGCGCTAGACCGACATACCTTTAAGGGCGCCTTTAGCGGCGTACGACTATAATAGGTAATTCTCCTTATTCTTTAGCTTAGGAATGTTGCTTATATAAGCGCTAGAGGTTGTAGAGGGAGCTATTACGGACAGCGACGGCGATATAGAAATAAGACTATAGACTTGTCTTAAGGGGCGGCCGATAGGCGCGCCTATATTATAGTATAGCGGACAGCTAATACTATTGTTAGGAACCGGTATAGCGGACAGCTAACACTAATAGTAACCGACTCGAGTCGGACTAGTACCTACTAGAGTACTCGAGGGCGGCGGCGGCGACGGTATTAGTATCGGCGCAATTTTTAGTAACGGGCGCTATCTACGTAGTAGTCGGATTAACTATTAGAAAACGTATAGAAATGCGTTAGAAACGTAGGGGGCTTATAACTACTTAATATAACTAATGTATTCGGAAGAAGGACTAATCTATCTAGAAGTCCGAAGATAAAGTGTAGTAGTTGCAGCCTTAGGCATTAGGCACGTAATAGACTCTAACACCTAGACATACACTCCAAGTGAAGGGCTATAGAACAATATCTTCTATACCTATTAGGGAACCCCTAAGGGGATAGTTTCCGACCGAGGCTCGATATTTATATCTTACTATTAGAGTAAGATATGCCTATAGCTAAGACTTAAGCATCGGCTATCTATAGCCTTCTATCTATAGACAGATAGCTAGACCGAGAGGTAGAATGCTACCCTATAGTAGTACCTACGCGGCTATATTAATAAGAACCCTAATAACTAGGTTAACCTCCTATAACTAGCTAAATTCGTATATAATAACAGTGTCTACTTATCTACTAAGGTCTCCCCTTATTTCGCTATAATAGGTAGCAACCCTATATTACTATAAGACCCCCTATCGCTCGAGGCCGAGCGTAAGGAAAGGAAAGCGGGTTAAGGTTAACCTAAGATACTAGCGGCTATTAAGAGGATTTAGAAGATGCGAGAAATTCACGCTAAGATAGCTAACAAACTAGCAAAGGCCTAGGCCTATTAGAAGGCCTATTATAACAAACACTATACGCTAATAACCTTTAAGTAAGGCGATATAGTTATGCTTAGTACGAAGAACCTCCGTATCCGCAAACACCTATCCCCTAATAGCAAAACAAGGCCTAAGCTCGTACTAAGATATATTAGCCTATTCCGTATTCGAGAGGCTAAGGGTATATAGGCCTACTAGTTGTAGCTTCCTCCTTATTATACTATCTATAATACCTTCTACGTATCCCTCCTTAAACTATATTACTAGCGCGAAGGCGATAAAGCGCCTACTAAGTTAGAAGAAGTCTTAACCGATAGTAAAGAGCTATTATAGTAAAGCCTCTTTTAAAGACATAACTAAGTTATTAGATAAGTATTAGACTAGTATAAAGAATAAGAAGAAGGCTAAGGGCCTATAATATCGCCTAGGAATAATACTACCCCTAGGGTACTATTAGCTAACTAATTAGAAGCAAGCAATTGTTAGTAACGAAGGATAATAAGACTATACTACTATAGCGAACGCGTACTAAGTATTAACGAGCGCGCTATAACTATCGACTAATCCTCTACTCTTTTAAGGAATCTACTTTTTTACTAGCGTACTCTATAAGACCCTCCTTTTAACGCCCCCTTTTATTCCTTCCTTTTATTAAGGCCTCGAGGCCTAGGCGATCGGCGAGAGCGGCGCGCGTACGCGTAGAGGGCGACGATAATAATAACAATAGCGTCGCGCTTATACGGAAGGATAGCGCGGCTATATTAGTAACGGTATTATAGAGTATATTATTAGTTAAAGAAGGAAATCGGAAGTAAGGTAAAGTTAGCGCTAAGGCGACTAGCGCCGCTATTATTAATATTACCTACTCGCTGCTATTACTAACCTTACTTGTTATCGCTACTATGCCTATAAAAACAACCTTACCTATACTATAGCCTAAGGCTAAACGCACTACTCTAACTAGGTTAAAAGGTTAAACTATTCGAAGGACTTAGAGACTAAAAAGGTTAAGCGACTAATAGACTAACTAAGGGTAAAACTATAGAGCTAAGCTAGCTAGGGTCGATCTTGCAAATAATAGGTTACTCCTTAATCTTTCTAATCCTTTAAGTAAGGCGAACCTTAACTATTACACTTATAATAGCCTTTATCTATAGAAACTAGACGAGCTATGTTTTTTCTAAAAAGATAAGATAAGATTGACAATTAAAGGCTACTAAACCTAACTAATTAGGGCTAGTAAAACTACGATAGTAAATAATAGCCCTCGTAATAATAAGAACAACCCTCGGAGCGGATATTGCTAGGTCTTTTAAGAGTAGACGCAAAGAACTCGGTACGACATTACTTAGAACGGAGGTAGTGCTATAATACCTCGTACGTCTACCTATTATAGTAGAGAAGACGCGCTCGTATTATAATTAGTCGATAGTCCTTAATTCTCGTAGTTATATATTACTTTATTATATATAAGGATAGCGTAGTTAGAGTTAAACATTATATTATATTAGAGGTAAGGTTTGATATAGTTACATAATTAGGTAGTTAAGTGTTTAATTTAGCGCGGCTAAGCGGCTTATTAGACTTGCTAAGTTAGTAGTAATAGAGGTCGAGATTAGAATATAAACAGGCTACGAGGGCGCGGCCTTTAGAAGGGAAGCGTATATTAGGGCTAAAGAGGCTATACGTAATTAGCATATAATTAGGCCGAGTAAAGCTAGGGTCTTAGTGCCTTAGGCAGGGCTTGGCGCTTAGCGTTAGGCTAACTAGCCTGCCTTCCTCCTTCTCCTCCGAGTTCTCTATCGAATACTACTTATACTTACTACTACCCTATCTACCTACTAACATAACCCTTCTTATACTATATCTTTAATACTAATAGGCAATACGGCAAATAAGACGCTAGTTGCTAAGGCGCCGACTCTATCGTTTACGCTAATTAATGCCTACCTATCGTTTACGCTATTTAACGCTAACGAGGTAACGCTATCTAAGTCTAGCACTAAGAAGAGAAAGAAGAATAAGGACAAAGCCCGACTTATCGACTAAGACGAAGGCAATATAACTCCTCGGCTAACTAAGAAGGCTAAGAAGGCGACCTATACTACGCTAAAGATTATACTACTACTAGCTTAGGCGACGTCGTCGGATAAAAAGAGAGCCCTAGCTAGAACCCTAACGGCTTAGCCTACTAAGGATCGAACTTCGAAGGCGGAGCTAGCTAAGTTATTACTAACGAAAAAGGAGAAGCGTAATAAGATACTTAGAGAGTAGAGAGATATAATACGAGATATCGAGGTTAATATACTCTATCTAGTACTAAAGGAGACGCTTCGTATAGATCTAGTTATATAGAGAAATATAGACGACGACAGCATCGAGCGAGTATCTAAGAAGGTTAAGAACTTAACGAAGAAACTATAGTCCGAGGATAACTAACTATTATAGGAACTTATCTAGCGATAGTTTTAAGCGCGTTACGACCCCGAGGCCGAGCGAGTTACGTTTATTAGGCGATAGTACTAGGTAAGGGAAATAGTCGCTAATAACGAAGACTCCGTAGACTCTATAGACTCTAGAGTATTATTAGCCTACTTCGAGGTATTCGAAGATAGGGACAACCGCCGCGCGGCTAAGGAGCCTACTAATAATAGAGGTAATAATAACCTAAACCCGCCTAAATAGCAGTCTAGAGAGGAAGGTTTATTAGTAGTAACGACTAAGGCTACCTAGCCGATAGACGACCTTAGCGCTAAATTCGAAAGTAACTAAGAATAGGTACTCTACCGCAATATAGGAGTATAGACCGACCTAACTAACCTGTCCGTAGAGCGATATACTAACCGATAGATAGTAGCTAAGAAGGAAACGCGACGAGCGTAAGTCTAGGCCTAGTTAGAACGTAAGGAGGCAGCTATAGAAGCTAAGGCTAATAAGAAGCGAGTAGAATTCGTAGAGAGGAAGGCTAAGGTACTAGTATACCTTTAAGTAGATATGAGCAGAAATAAGAACGGACATTATACCTAAGTAGTAGACGGCCTACTAGATAATTAGTATCTAGGCAACGAGGAAAGTTAGAGTAACGGTACGAGGGCGTGCCTTTTCTTTTATTTAGAGTAGACTATTACAGAATAAGGAAGTAACGGTCTAGGGGTTAGCTAACTAATAGAGCGACGGCTCTACCTTTATAATTAGCCTTCCTCCTCTATATAACCATTATCAATCTCAACTTTATAACAAAAGGCAATGTAGAAAAATGCGCTAAAGGAACAGTGCAGCGTCACTTTCATGAATTCTTTCCCAAGCGGCTCAAAGCAGAAGCGCGATGTCATCAAGCCCACTTCATGCTCCTGTTCTCATCTTCAGCTGTATTTCTGAGAACTACACACCGACCTTCTTGCGTTCCCGAGAGAGCATAATATGTTGCCACGGGTCGGGATTCACGCTCCATCCACTTACACGATTAGATGGCATCTGCTTCGCCATCAGCAGGCGCTCTGCGCCCGAGAGGCGGCGAGGAGACTCCCCATCTCTCGCGGCGGGAATGGTGGCAGCATTGTATTCGTCTCCTCCAAGGCTTCTCAAATCGGCTCACCGCACGAATATGCGGACTATGCAGCTAGCAAAGGAGCTGTGGATTCTCTGACTCTGGGCCTCAGCAAGGAACTTGCACAAGACGGAGTGCGAGTCAACACGGTGCGACTGAAATACACACGACAACTGGTGATCCAGATCGAGCTGAAAGACTTGGAAAGCTGACGCCAATTGGCCGACCTGGCGAAGCTGACGAAGTGGCAGAGGCTATCCTATGGCTGCTTTCACCTGCAACCTCCTACGTGACCGGCTCCTTCATTGACGTCTCTGGTGGTCGTTAAATGGCAAGTCCGTAGGATCGGATACCTAGCATAGTGCATAGGCGCCCGGAGTGAGACTGAGAGACGCTGTGCGCTGCAACAAATGCAGCCGGCTGCATGGACGTTTGGACACGAAAGTCAGATCGGAAGGATTCTGACCGGCGCCAAGAGAGGCACTCCGCTCCGACCGAGGACTCTGCATGCAACATCGGCGCTTGATCTCGTATCTGAAACGGTCACCCGGAGCACTACACATGTCTGAACCAGCGTCTGACTTCTCTTCTTGCATCCTCTAGTCGGCGGTCACTCAGAAATGTTCCTCTTGCAACATCGGAGGTTAATTCGCAAGTTGCATTGCAACACTGGCACCAGTCATCCGATGGCTATTCTAGGCCAACATCAGGATTGGCAAAGTTTCAATGTATCATCGATGGCTAGCCGTTTGAATCTGCTACGAATACATCCAGAAGTATATAACAGAGGATCCAGATGCATCGCTCGATCAAGCTTGTCAGCACGATTAGAGGTCATCCCCACCAACCCGCGCGGCATGGGGATTATGCCCGCCGTCCAGCCACAGTTCAGCGTCCATCGCCTTGGCCGCCTCGCCATAGGGGCCAGCCGAAATCCGTTGCAGACGCGCAGGCCAGCGCACGGACCTCAGACCTTCGGCGATCGCCGCTTCCGGCAGGTCCAGCTCAAGCGCCGCGACGATGCATTATCCAAGTCAAGGATCATCATTCGCTCAGCCTTGGCGGATCGCGAGCTGGCACCCATCGTGATGGTGAGCGTTGGACGAAAGACTAGAGTTGTTCACCAGAGTTGGAATTGACAAATGATGCTCCGCAGAACCACAAGTGCAATGGCTGCGTGCTCACTCCAGCAGGCTTAAACCTCGACATGGCCCACACAGTCGCCAAGTACATCTATCACCACCACAACGGCGAAGACGCCGAACTCCCCGGCATAAAAATCTACGACACTGAAATCCACAAACCACTGATCGTCAAAGACATCGAGAAAGTCGGCGACCTGTGGATAGAAATGGAAACCACAATCGACCACCCCTCAGCCTCCACATCAACAGACATAATGAACGCCACAATAAAATGCGTCTTCCACTCCATCACCCCTCAAGGCGTACGCCTCCAAGAATGCGGCTACTGCTCCATCAAATTCGAATCCCACCAATCCTGGCTCCAAGAATGGCAACACTACACCCCCATCATCCTCGACCGAATCCAAAACCTCCACCGCAGAGCCTGCACCGAAAACAACATGGACGTCCAACTCATCCAACGCTCCCACGCCTACAAACTCTTCGAATCCTTCGTCCAATACGCCCCAAAATACCAAAACATGTCCGAAGTGATTTTCAACGCGCGAAACAACGAAGCCACATCGATCATCGACTTCCCCCACCTCGACCCAAACACGGATTTCACAGCTCCGTACTACCTCGACGCTTCATGCCACATTTCCGGCTTCGTCGCCAACGCCGTCGAACCCGACAAAGACAAAAACGCGTTCGTATCCCACGGCGTCGCCGCGCTGAAACTCTCTCCGAACTTCCAACCCGATCGCGTCGCGAAACTTTCGAGTGCTTCGACACCCACGACGCCTGCCATCTCCAGGGCTCCTTCGTTCTCCGCTGAGCCTGCGAATGCCGCGTTCCGGGGTATGAGGAATTATGTCCAGATGCGACAGGATGCGAGCGAGAAGAGTGTGATCAAGGGTGATGTGTTTGTGTTGCAGGATGGGGAGATTGTGGGTGTTTGGGAAGGGGTGCGGTTTAAAAAGATTCCGAGACGGGTGTTGAATGTGTTTTTGCCGCCGCCGAAGAGGACGGTGAGTTTTAGTCAGAATGCGAAGAAATGAGGGAGTGAGATATGTATGGGTGGGATTGGTTGTGGTTTCTTCGTCGTGTTTGTGACCGTGAGTCAGCAGGCGTTTCGAGCTGTGGGTTTTATATAGGAGTTTATCAGGGAAATTGAAAACCCGTGGTTCCCTGCGTCAAATGGTTGTCCCTCCCTCATGCAGCTTCGAAATGTCAAATCACCTCGCTCGCCTCCCAACTCTCATATTGCCGTACATCCCCCGCATACGACGGCGTGAACTCAGATCCGCAATGCGTGTAATCCATATAATGGATCTGTCGTACGTCAGGGAACAGGGGTTCGTACGAAATATGCGGAGGGTTTAGAAACTTGCCTGGTTTTCTATCATGTCTTCATCGTGACTTGCTTCTTTGGGTTTGGTGGTGATTATGTGGAGGTCCATGTATCGATGATTTCCGGTGCGACGTCCTTCTTTCAATCCTATTGCCGGATTTTCTTAAGCTCGTCCACTATCCACATCGAACATCATGTCAGCGGAGGCATCCTCTGTGCTACAGTGATCGGTTGGGACGGTGAGGCTTGCCGCCAGGAGCGGTTCATCTTTGAAAGTATCGAATCGCCCTGGGAACAGTTTGACACCCGTTGGAAATGAGTCCGGATGCATATGTACTGATAAGGTAAGATGTATGCCGAGTGATAGATGATGCGCAATCTGTTTTTGCTGGGTTGCCGAATGGAGGCTAGAGATATTGCTGAGACGGCACACGTGCATGACCAATTACGGGCTAGACCACCACCCTACCACCCACGGGCTTCCTTCCTCCACCTTGACTTTCCGAGCAAGTCCTTCCGGAGTCGGCAGGGTCAAACATCGTAGGCGTGAGTGGAAGATCGTACCAGGCCGGTGTGAAGGTAAGCAGCAATGCAAGAAGTTTCAAATGCATTACTCGCCTCGTAGACCAGCAGCGAATGGCTCCCGTTCACGCTATGAGCGAGCCATCACTCAGCGTCAGATCTGCCAGATACCTCCACGACCTCAATAGGTTCTTCCTTAGGCGCCTCGACAGGGACATGACTTCTCACAACAATCCACGTAGGAAAAACCGCCAAACCTGCAAACGCACTCAGCAAACTTCCACACATTTATCGACCGGCACCTACCAAGAAGGATCGTATTCACCGCCAACGGCACACGTCCACCTTTCCAATTCCTCGAATTAATCCCATACGACACAGCCTGCGCAAAACTCTCCTGTCCACGGAGAATGCCCGAGAACCTGGCCAAATCCGAGATATTATCCGTCTTCGTGGCAAGCAAGTAATACATGAAATTCTGAAGAGCTTGCTGCGAGAACTGCCAGAGCGCGACGACGAAAAAGCCTTTGACGAACCCTTGGTCCGCCCAGTCATATACGGGTGCTTCTCTCATGCTGGTGTATTGCTCCTGCACGATCCAGGCGTATGTCCATGCGATGATGTGGAGGGTGATGACGTAGTAGAAGGCGAGAACGATTCTTTTCTTGATAGCAAAGGCCTTGTAGTCGAGGAGTGTGCTGATTATTTGAGACGAAAGGAGGCCGGCGAGGTAGCTGCAGAAACCCATGAGTGCTCGGGCTCTGACGCCGAAGTAATATGTTTGGAAATTTCCGGTGTATTGGTTGAAGTATGCGGCCCAGAATATTGGGAGCAGAAGTAGGATGTCTTTCCTCGTGCTGGCCTGCCACAGCTTCTTGAATTCTGCTTTGAAGCTGGATTCCGACCGAACGATGACTTTACTGCCATCAGCACGCTGGACCTTCTCGGGAGGGCTAAGCGCTAGTGCGAGTGGTACGGACACGCACTGCAGTGCGATGAAGACGAGATACGTTTGGTACCCGACTTTGCCTTTCTTCGCAGCATTGGCGTCGTGGTTCAATCCCAGGACGATAGCGCCGCCCATAAGAGGTCCACCTGTTCGGAACCAGAGCCAGATATTCATGTACAGACCTCGTTTCCCCGGTTCAGGATATCCCAGAGCAACGGCACCTTCACTGGCCCAGAAGAGACCTGCTGAGAGACCACAAGTCGTTGCTCCGACAAGGACAAGCCAGACAGTGCCATATCTATTGTTGCAATAAAGACCTGCCGAGTAGATTGGATAGCCTACTGCGCCGAGGAGTAGCGTCCAGGAAAGGCCGATCCGGTTCGAAATCGGTCCTCCGAAAAGACATAGGAATCCCATGAGGCTGAATACCAAAGAGTTGGCAGCGTTGACCAGGAAAGGCGATTGTGCTCCTCCGGCTCCGAGGGCATTCATGGCATTCCATAGACCAGGTGCCATGAAGCCAACGCCTCCGATGACGAAGGCATTGAAGAGGGTCGTGCGATACCATATTCGCTTCTTGAGAGGCTGTGGCTCATCAATGGGTAGAGATGTGCTGGTCTCGGGAATCTTGGCATCGATGCTCAGGGCAGTCATGGTTGATGAGGCTGAAGACAGAACAGTGCCAGCCTTGGGGCGGCTTGAAGTATAAACGCTTTCGTGGCGCCATCGCACATGTCCGCTCGATATGGAGCCACGTTACATTCGAGATGTCAAATTTTGCCAACGTCGAGTGTGTTGAGGTCGCGAATCCCGAGACAGTATTGCGACATCAATCGGATCCGCTAGCAAGGATTCTTCGGCAGCTTGGCGTGATCATCCTCATTGCTTCTCGTCTTGAAAGTGCACCGTACTGCATCGTCTCTCAACAGGCATCTCGAAAATGTCGTCTCACGAGCCGTATCCGCGATTACGCGTCGCAATTGTTGGAGCTGGGCCGGGAGGACTTGCAACAGCCATTGCATTGAGCAAGATCGACGACGTGGACGTGACAATCTACGAGAAGTCGAGCCCTTTGCGTGAGGTCGGAGCCGGTATTAGTATCGGGCAGAACACATGGAACGTCTTGTCGCTGCTTGGCATTGGCGATGAATTGAAAGGCCATCCGACTTTGACTGTACTCAATCTGTACGATACATGCCTCGCAACAGAAGCAGTACTCAGTACTCACAAGCGGCAGAAACGGCAAGACGGGCGAGGAAGTCCATAGATTGGACAAGTCATGCAATCTGGAAAGACCTCCGATCCGTACACAGCGAACAGAGCTTCAGAGGCTTCTTCGATCAAAGGTGTCCGACGACGTTTTGCGACTGGGTCGCAAAGTCATCACTCTCGAAGATCTGGACGACGCAGGCATTCGACTTGTCTTCGACGACGGGTCAAGCGTCGTTGCTGACCTTGTGGTCGGGGCAGATGGCATCCGGTCAGCCGTTCGAGATTCTGTCTGGAAAGACTACTCCCTATCTTTCACTGGGACGACGATTTGGCGTGTGCTGTTACCATGGGACGCTGTGAAAGATCTTGATCCAAGGTTCGAGACTACAGCTTGGTGGCATGGCCCAACTACGCATGTTTACTTCTCGCCCGTAGGGGAAGGACTTTGGGAGATTGCAGCTCGTGCGTGGCAGGATCCGAATGTGCACAGCGCAAGTAAGGTGACCTGGGGCACACCCATCGATAATGCAACAGTCGAAGCCAATTTCGTGGTGAGCGCAATGGCTTATTCCTCGATCATACAAGCGGTGCTGACATTGTCAGGAATATCTCCCCCAAGTTCGCGAAGCCCTTAGGCGGGTGCCGGAAGGTGCTTGGAGAGAGTTCGCAGCATTTTCAGGCCCAGAATTGGATGACTTAACCAACTGGAATGATAAGGTGGTCCTGGTTGGCGACTCGTCACACGCGCTGTCTGGCGCATTTGGGAGTGGTGCCGGCTTTGCGATGGAAGATGGCTATGTTCTCGCCCAAGCGCTGAAGCACAGTCGTAACGACGTCCATCGTGCGTTGCCACTGTTTAATAAAGTTAGGCTGCCATATTACACGCGAATGTACGCTCATCTTCAAGGCGAAGCGACGAAGCGAGCTCTGAATTTAAGAGGCTTCACTCACCCAAGCTATGACGAGAAAGTGCGCAACAAGGTCATCAAGGCCGGTGGTACTGATATGCGGTGGATCTATGAGAACGACATCAGCAAAGTTTGGCAAGACTCTATTGCTACGACGGCTTGATGGAAGGTGACATACCTTTGCAGGATACTAGACACAGTGAGCCTAGAGCACCAGTCTTCGCGGTGTCCATCATTTAACATTATAGCTGACTCGACTCGTTCCCTTGCTTCTAGAAATCTTCTTCACGGTAGTGTCACCACAAAGATCGGTGGTATCCACATGCGTGCCTCCGCAAGGATACGTCTCCAAGCCAGCCAGTCTGACGACACGGAACTTATCTTCGCCAGGTGGTAGAAGGCTGCGATCTGGGATAAGCCTCTCGAGACCATTTTTGCTGAATTCAGCTTCGGTCCAGAAGTCAATCTCAACCGGCACAGCGCGTTTAATGTATTCGTTGAGACGCTCTTGGATCGGTGCCTTCCACTTGCCATCGATTGAGCCCTGAAATTCGCACGCCGCACTGTCCGGGAAGTGGGAAGCTTTTAGTTCGTCGAAGCCCTCGATCTCCTTCTCTAGTAAATGCCGGACTGCTGCGCCAAGGACGTGTCCAGCTGTGTGTAGTCGTGAATAAAGCAATCGCTTCTCTGCATCCACAACCTGCTCTACCACGTTTCCCGGCTTGAATTGAGGCTGAGATGAGTCCGAAAACTGCCCTAGGTGCAAGACCTGGCCATTGCTTCCAGTGTCGACATCCATGCGGACGTTGGTCACTTGGAATGTATTGGATGAGCCATCTAAAGCCATGTGCCCTTCATCTGAGGGTTGTCCGCCGCCCTGCGGATGGAAGATAGTCTCTTTCGTGATGACAACAAAATCCTTGTCCGGCACGGCCTGTTTGAAGACGGAGCGATTGGCTTCGCTCAGAGTGGTGACTGGCAACACGGAAACGACAGAGGTCTTGAGGTGTAGGAGCTTGCCATCGTGTTGAAAAGTCAGATGTGTAGGGGCCTTTGATCCAGTCATGTTGAAAACAGATGTTGAGCTTGGTGTGTAATAGGCTCTATGGACGCTCTGGCTATATGTAGCTGTGACAGCGAAATGACATTGCCTTGCAGTTATGACTGTGCGAAAGCGAGAGAAAGTAAGGAGGGTTCTGAAAGGAAGGCAGGTCGAAGACGTGATGACTAAGCTCTTGGCGTTTCCCGGAAGAAAGAACCAACATTTTGTGTTTTCTTCTTATACTGATAACGTGTGCAAGGAGGACTTCGTAATGCCACCCTCTTCGTTAGCGTAGTGGGAAGGGCCGCTGCTAGCTGTTTCCGGTAGACGCTAAACGATTAGTAGTTAGTTTAGCATTAATTAGAAAGCGGTAACCTCCGCGAACCTCGATAAGCAATACCTCCTACGGTCGCAAATGCGACTATACTATTCAATTTTATTAACCGGCTATATACTACTATAATAGCGACAAAATGAAGTCTAAATATCTATCCTAGAATACCCTTTCCTTATCTAATAAAGAAGCGAAGCTCCGAAGGATAATTAAGCGCTTCCGAGCCGGCGAATACGAGTCTAAAGTCGCCTACTATTAGGACTTCGAAATCCCCTATATAACCTTTAACGACCGAGTCCGTAGCCTCTATAATAGCTCCGTACAATATAGAGAGGGCTAGAAGCGACTAAATAGTATATAAAGAGCTACTCTAAAAGAGCTAATACTAAGAATAATCGGAATAGGGTTTCTACTAAGGTATAAGACTATTCGAGGGTAGGTAGAGTAGATACTTGCTATAGATCCGGATTACAACCCTCTTATAATACCTCCTATAGGCGTCTACTAGCCGGCTTGCTTCGTTAAACAAGACGACGACCTACGCCTTCGGTAGACTACTATAATAGACTACTACCGCCGCAGCGTTACTAATAATCCGGAGGTACTAATTAAATACTTTAAGAAGCTAGCGGATACGATAAAAGAGTATAATATTGCAGTAGAAGATATAGCTAATTTTAACGAAGCCGGATACCTTACTAGTTATTACGAGCGTAACTTCTAGGTTGTTATTTATACGCGTAAAGCTAGGTCTACCTTTATACGATAACCTAGCGGTCGTAAGTAGATAACAACTATTAAAGCTATTCGAGCCGATAGTTATTATATACCTCTATTCTTCGTATTTAAGGCGAGATAGGTTACTAAAGCGTTGTTACGGCAATTCTAGCGCTAATTCTAGTATATAGGTACTAGCTTCGCTATAACTAACAATAGCTAGTCTAATACTAAGATTGCCGCTTAATAGATATAGTATTATAATATCCGTTGCCCTCCGAGCAAAGAAGGCAAATAGCGATTGCTAATAATAGACGGTTACGACAGTTACAAGTTATTTAGTTTCCTATAGTATACCTTAGCTAATCGTATACTATGCTTATGCCTTCTAAGCCATTTAACCGCTTACTGCTAACCTTTGGATTATAGCGTATTTAGACCTTGCAAACTAGCCTATTCGAGCTAGTTAATGCAGCGCTATACCGATTATAGTCTAGCAACCGTTACTAAGACTAACTTCTTAGAAATTTACTCTAACCTATACGAAGAAGTCTTTATACCTAAGATTATAACGAAGGCCTTTAAAGGGACAGATATAGTGCTAGTCGACGTAGAGCGAGTAATTAGTAAGCTTCTACGGTCCTTTCGGCCTATAACACCTCTACTACTACGGCGGTAAGAAGGGGTAGAATCGTTACTAATTAATATACTACCGGCAGCAAGAATACTAGTTATAGGTCTACTACTAACGCTACGAAGGCTACTACTACAAGAACTCCGCTAGCAACCGGTTATACTAGCAAAGCGCCTCCTATTTAGTAGCAATCCTTCTATACTAATAAGCTATAAACGACTAAAGACAACGGCTAAGAAGGTAGACTTCTAGAGCTTACAATCTACCTTTAACAACCTCGGGTATACTTACCTGCCTTATACCTACGGCCTGCAACTAGCTATCTATAACAAACGAGTAGTTAACAGGTTTAAGAAGACAGTTAAGGCGGCTTAGGTGCTCCTTAAATAATATTATATAATTGTCCGAAAGAATAAAGGGCTCCGGTATGCCCTTAGATAGAAGATACGTAATAAAGAGCTTAAACACGTTATTAGCAAAGCTAAGGTCTATACAATAGACGTTGTAGACTCTATATTAGCAGAGGCTACTTAGAAGTCCGAATACGAGAAGCTCCGATAATTAGTAAAGGAAGACCTTAGAGCCCTTTAGCTTATACGTAAGCGAAGGTTAACCCTTGCCGCTTAATAGAATAGGACGGCTCGTAAGGAGCGTATTTACCTTGTTACTAAGCTTACTTAGTTGCGGAAGGAGTATAAAGCAGCTTATAAGACCGAGAGCTAGTATATACGAGATATCCGGTATCTTATAATAGGTAAGCGCTTACCTACAAACGCGGCTTTAATATACGTTAGTAAAGCCCTTTAATATATATAGCAACTCGAGGCTCGAGTTAAGGCCTTTAAACAAGCCGAGAAGGTTACTAAGTACGCTAAAGACCTATAGTAGACTAAGTAGACTAAGCTTAAGATAGCCGAAGAGAAGATTGCTATACTTAAGCGGATAGCAAGTAAGGCGGACGTTGCTAACAAGGCCGCTATCGACGCCCTCCTTGCGCTTAACTATATAGTAGACCTAACGGACGAGGTTAAATAGGAGGCGAATAATACTAACGATAAACTAGACGGTAAGGTTCTATTCTTAGTAGAAGATAATAGCGACGTCGAACTCCTCGATCCGCGGTAAGCTAATCTACGTTTAAATAGGGAGTAGTTGTCTATATAGGATATATACGATAGGGGCTTCTTTAGGGATAACAAAGCCGCCTAAAGCCCTCTAAATCTAATAGAAAAGCCGTCGACTAATTAGAAGCCGAGAAACACCTATTAATTATTAAAAGTATACTTAATCGACGTATCTCGGTCGATTAAGTGCACTTAGAATAGCGGCTTCGGCTAAAGTCCGAATTTAGGGAAGCTAGCTTTCTAGTATATATATCTACTATCGTACTATTACCGTTCTATAATACTTTATCTTTATATTGTATATACTTGTTATATATATTAAGACCCTTTATTTGCGCTATTTAGTATATCTATATATAGTGTAGATAGTGTGTTCTTAGTATCGAGGGCTAGTAGCTAGCCTAATTCTACCCTTTTATAGAAGCTCGGAGGTTGCCGAGCTTAGCTTAGCGGCACTTAGCTGTTCGACTAGGCTTTATACTACCTATTTCTATATTACTATATTCTATTATAATACATTAGCAACGATTGTAGAATTATAGAACCGGATGCTACGATTATTTTAGTGCAAAAATTAGTACAATCGCATCGCTATAGGGCGTATATTAATTCGATAAAGTATCGATATAAAACGACGAGGTACTTACAAATCTACGCTAACGAAGGGGTAGTATTACGAAGTCCTCCTTATACACGTTAGAGATAGAGTTCCGTACGTATATATTATTAGAAAGAAGGATAGGATATATATATCTTAGCCTAAGGCTTTAATAGGCAGTAAGCTTATAGTGTCTAATAAGGATATATAATATGTGTATGTCTTTAACAACGTCGTCTATACGCTTAAAATTTACTATACTCGATATAGTAGCTATATAAAAAGTTAAAGGATAACTAATAGGATATAGTAATTCTAGTAATTCCCGGTTTAGGATATATAGTATAAGCACTTTGCGATTATCCCGTAGCGCTAAGCTTTCTAACTACGGGTTATGCGTTTAAAGCTCGTATAAAGGGTTATTATTTTCTATCTCTACTTAGACTAGTAACAAAGGGTATTCGTATATATAATATAGAATTACGTGTTCCGTAGTAGACTTTTCTAAACCCGTAAGTAAACTTTCTAACCCCTCTACTAATTAAATAAACTCCCGTATAGACTATATAATACCCTTTAAGAATAGCGATTCCTATATTCCGCGCTCTAATTAGTAGAAAAATTTGCTTAGCCCTATATAGTTTTTATTTAAGCCCGCTGCGGAGTAGTCTATATACGGGACGCGGACCGCTATATTCCGCAAAGGCAAATTGTCTAATAATAAAACGCTAGTAAGAATATGTAAGGTAGGAATCGCTAATATTCTCGTCTGGTCTCGAGATAGATTATTTTAGGGGTTGGGTGGCCGCGTGAAAGGAGATAGTGTGTGGCTCATCACTGTAACGAGCGGGTCCAGGAGGAGCATAGCATAGCGCGACCTGGTTCAGAGCGTAAGTGATGTCTCAGCAGTTCGATGTGTGCGGCTGATGCGGGTGGTGAATGCCAAACGACAAGCCAAGCCAAGCCACCCTTGCAGTCCTCTCGTTCGGCGAGCCACAGCCGTACAGCTATTCTGAACGAAAGTGCCTCACGGCCTCGTCAGCGCCACGGCTGCAACTCTGGCGGCCAAACGGCGGCCTAAAAGGCGAGGGAGGTAGCCTGCCTTGGACAATGGGAAGTGTCTGCATTTCTCACCACTCAACGACAGCTTCGTGGCTTTCCGTCTTTCCTATGTTCACAATGCCTCTGCACCGTCGCAACAGCGACACAACGTCCATTAGCGAGGCGATCCATACCGAGTCCTGCAACATGTCCTGTGCCGCGAGAGGAGAAGAAGCACAATACGACATATATCCGAAGGGGAGCTTGTCTGGGGCAGAACAAGAAGAGGTGGAGAGAATGCTCCGAGCACAGTCTCAAGAAGTGTCTGAGAAGCGACACCCGATCTCCGGCATCCTCTCGTGGACGACTCGCCTGAGGAGAGACTCGGCCAATGTCCTGCGAAAGAGTCCAGAGTTCAACAGACACGTAGGCTTGGCAAGATAACAGTCATGAGGAGCCTTGCTGATCAGACTAGGTGAGCTCGTACCATGTCGCATGTGATTGTGGGCCCAAGCGGTAGCGACTGAAGATGCGCTACTTCCACTTCAGCGTGATGTGCTTCCTGAATGGATTCCTGGAGAGACACGCTCACAGGACAGCTGGCGGCGCCGGATTTGGTAGAGCAGCCAGAGCTATGGTGGAGCATCATGTCAGGAGCGTTCTTAGCGGCAGTCTACCTGCAATACATGTATTGATATTGGTTTCGTGCGATTCTCGAAGAACAGAAATTAGTAAGCAGCATCCAAGAAGAATCGTGCCTGGTTGATCTGACATCGTCCCCCGTCCGCCGCAATCTCCGCCCATGCCAAGCCCCAAGTCCTTCTGCACGTCACCTTCGCCGCAGCTTCGACAACGCAACAACGAACACGCCACACGCTCTGCCAGCCCATCGCGCCCGACTGACCCAGGAGAATCTGGCTCAGTCCATACGAGATCTCCAGCAACCCACCGCACGTTTTATGCAACCAGAGCCTCACGCGTTCTTCGAAACCACGCGCACAGAAAACACCGCCCAGCACACCCAGCAAGCCTCTTCCCAGCATGGAGTTCGGCAACACAACAGCGCAGTCAATCTGCTGCCACCAGACAATGTTGGCGCAGAGACGGCAAGCGCAGCTGAGCAACGTGAGCTCGATGCAGCTCTCGCGGAATCTCTGCACGAGACGAGCGGTGACCATGCCAGCCAGGCACGGAGATTGAGCTCGAGACACACGCCTTCGCCGCCTGCGCGAAATCGCGTGGAAGAATACGAAAGAAGCATACATACACCTCCCGTCAAACATAGAGAGGGACCAGCATTTGAAGTCATTAAGAAGCAGCGGGTTCCAGGAGATGAGCGTTCTCCTATTCAAGAATTGCCAAATGGCCAGTATCGTCGTGCTGTGTGCTGTTGACATTGTATACTGACACCTTACAGAGCTCTTGACCCATGCTTTGGCGCGCTTGGCTCCCGCAGACTTATTCTCGGTCTCGCTCGTTTCGAAGCGCTTTCACGACCTGGTTACTGGCCCGCACGCATGGCGAACCGCATTTGCACACTTCTTTCCTGGCCCGCACTCGATTGATGCACATCTGCGTGACGATGATAGCGAAGCACAGGTCATCATCCGCTCGGAACGCCGTGCTTTCACGCGTCTGACGGCTCTGGCTTCCTGGCGCAGCGAATACATCATGCGAACAAGGCTTCTGCGATCTCTATCCCGCGGCAAGCCTGTCCAGGCTATAGCAGCATCCCATTCATCTCGCGGAAGCACCGTTGCACCCATTATAATGTACAATTCACAGCAATTCACCACCATCAACCATCTTCATGGAAATTTTGCGACAGGTCCGGGAAACCGCACTCCACGTTTCATACACGGTGCCGATCATTCAGGAACTTGCACCACCAGCGACCCAACAGCTGTCAAGGTGGATAGCTGGGGACTTTCTGATCCTCAATTTTTCCTGCAATTCACTGATCGCTTCCCCGGCGATGCGCAGTATGGTCTTGGTCCTGGTGAAGTGGTTGGCGTTCCCAACACCATGGACGTCAGTCTGCCGTTTGGTATGGTTGTAGGTGAAGGTTCTCCGGGAGGCATGACATATTATCGTTCGACGGAAGAAATGCGAGGCCGGTTTCTTGCCTTCTCATCAGCCATGTCAGTGCCCGACCTTGGTATTCCACGGATCGCCTCGAGCCTTGAAGCTATCACTTCTGTCTGGATCGCAAAATCCTCTG
This sequence comes from Pseudocercospora fijiensis CIRAD86, assembly GCF_000340215.1. NCBI lineage: Eukaryota > Fungi > Ascomycota > Dothideomycetes > Mycosphaerellales > Mycosphaerellaceae > Pseudocercospora > Pseudocercospora fijiensis. The sequence goes on along the minus strand of NW_006921540.1, from coordinate 3,445,161 downwards.
CCGTTCCTACGCTCTCTGACGGTATCATTGGCATTCTTGCCGGCTCTTCTTTAGGATTGATTACCGCCTACAGCCTCGGATCCACGAGCGGCAACAGCAACAAGAACCGCGATCAACGTTTCGGACGTGGAGAGTTGACTGCTCGATGGGTGTTGAGCCCTGGCGTACCTATCATCGGCATTACCGTCGACAACGAGTACAATCCTGCACGTCACGCGCAGAATCGTATCTGGGCTGTGGCGCTGAACGCCCTGGGCGAAGTATTCTACCTCACGAAATTTCCGAAGCGGCCGCACGTCGAAAGAGGCACACGGCTTGACGACGAGTCGCTCGAGCGGACAGCATGGCTCACCGGTCGCACTGTGTACTGGAATTCCGTCGAGCCAAGCCGACGAGTGGCCAAGTTCGATCCGTATGCTGATGCCAGCGTCGACGGCAGCTATTCGCCACGCACGTCTTGGAATGGATTGTGCCTTAGCAAGCTGCAAATAGAAGCGGAAACCCGCGAGATCGAAGCATTCGCGGCGCGGAAGCCACATGAATTCCAACGCCTCTGCATGGGCTGGGACATGCGTCGCAGGCTTGAAGTCGACTTTGCTGGCGATGATGGAAACCATGCAGGTGAGAATGTGGTCGTCTTCGAGTGCGGTCAAAGTGAGGACACGAATGCGAGCGTCAAGCGGTTCAGCCGGTGCAGATTCCAGGAGTTCGTCTCGCGCGACGTGACTTCCACGCCACCTTTGACTAGTGCCAGCACAGAGGCTTCGGGCTCGCCGTCAGTCTTTGGTGGTGCGCCATCTCCCACTCTTTCACCGTCACAGACCTTTCCGTTCGATCGTCTCGAGGATTCTCTCGGTCACGACGACTTCGCCGGCTCAGTTACACCACGGCCAATGACTGAGGAATGGCGGACATCATCATTCTCCCTACATGGCCTCAAACACGTGCAAATTCTGGCTACTGCCATCGATTTATCGACCTTTGCTACTCAGACCACGTCGGAGGATCCTCTGCTTGGCTTCTCGGGCAAGTCCACAGCTTCGTCTCCATCCCTGACTCCAATGTCTGCTACCGAGGTTGTTGCCACTTCTGCAGACGTTCCTGGCCAGCGGGCTCGACTTTTTGCTGCTGGCACAAAACTTGGCACGGTACTGGTTTGGGATGTACGCGCACCTGTCTCGCGCTCTGTTGACGCTGTGAACACTATCGAGCCAGTGCGCATCATCCATACCGATTCTCCTGAGATCTCGAGTCTCGCTTTGTCGGCACTCTACCTAGTCCATGGTGGTAATGATGGTCTTGTGCAGGCTTGGGATCCCCTTGCTTCTAACACACAGCCAATTCGCACATTGAACTCGCGCTTCTCATCGCGTGCTCGTCAACGACTCCGGCAAGCACAGGCATCTCCTCAAGGCGTGGGTATCAACATGTTCGCTGCTGGAGCGATATGTCTAGACCCAGACCCGACTGTGCTGCGAGGCATGGTCTCGCTTGGAGCACAGCTCCGCTACTGGTCTTATAGCTCAACCGCTGCCGATCAATATAGGTCAAGCAAGCGCCGACTGCGTCGGTTCGAACGCGGCAGTAACAATGGCGGCGAACGTTTTTCTGGCGCAGTACGCAGCAATTTGAAAGGCTACATCGAGAGTGAACAGTACGAGCTAGCACGAGAGAAGGAACAGCGCAAGAAAGACAATCAGCGACTTGCAGGTCGTTTCGGCACAGATTTGATGGACGGCAGCGAGGAGGAGATGATTGCGTACGCTGCAATGCTCAGTCAAGAGAGTTATGAGCAAGATACCAAGCGGCGATCATCTGACAACAGCACTGCTAATAGCACGGCTGCTAGCAGCACTGATCACAGCATGTGGTCCACAGTTGAGCCGACGCCAGCACAAAGCCCGTCACCGCACATGTCGTCCCCCAAGACCGACGAGGAGCTTGACGCAGACATTGCAGAAGCGATTCGGCAGAGTCTGGGCACTTCACCTGGCGCTGGCTACGACATTCCGATTCGGCATGCGAAGCCTAAGGGCAGGAAGCCTGGCTCGACCAAGGCGTCTCCGAAGCCGTCACCCCAGCTGGCAGGATCGAGTCATGCGGCTGAGATGAACGATCTGGACTTTGCTATCCAATTGAGTCTGGCTGAGGAGCAGAGTAGGGCTGCGGATACTGACGCATTTCCTAGTCTGCCCGGGGGACATGGCGGGAAAGGTAAGGGGAGGCGGCACTAGATGTCGCAATATGGATGATTAGCAGGCTTGAGATGGCATGGCATTGTTTACTTCACTTCTACGTACCCAATTGATAATGCATGTGAGGCTTGCGATATGCAGTTTTCGAGGCTCTTCGCACAATTCCAGCTTTCCACCGTATCTGCACTTCCACGGAAGTGTCATCCGAACTTGTGAGAATCCTTTCACAAGCCTGTGTATCATCCGTAGGAGGATTAGATCGTGTCCAAACATTGGATATGTGTTGTGGAAGTGAGGCACGCGACCTCCGTCCCTCGCGGATGTTCGCGCCAAGGCTCACGCAAATGCGGCTCCGCCCGATGACGACGTTTCGAGCTTCGAAGGAGAGAAAGAACACAACAAAACCCTCCGACACGCCTGCATCGCCACCACACGCCTCCAATCCCGCGAAACATCCACTGCAAAATCACAGTTCACTTCTGCCTGACCTCGAAAGCTATCGCTCAACATCTAACACCGCACTGATCGCGCCGGACGACGGCTGACTTGGTCTCCACCACGAAACAGAGCTAATCTCCTGGCCTCAAAGCCACCGCCCGACCATAGCGCCAGCGTGACCGCATTGCCATCATAAGACCCCCGAGCTCGCCGACATCATGGAGGCTGCCGCATTGAGGCAGCAGCCCACGATGGACACCAACATGGAGGATGCAGGCAAAGTCGAGCACAGCCTAGGCGCCCCTGTCGACCCACCGTCAATACCGTGTCTCGATGGCTGGATTGAGTCTCTCATGCAATGCAAACAGCTCGCCGAGGACGACGTACGGAGACTGTGCGAAAAGGCGCGCGAAGTGCTGCAAGACGAAAGCAATGTCCAGCCTGTGAAATGTCCTGTCACCGTCTGTGGTGACATTCACGGCCAGTTCCACGACCTCATGGAGCTGTTCAAGATTGGAGGGCCCAACCCAGACACAAACTACCTGTTCATGGGCGATTACGTCGATCGTGGATACTTCTCCGTCGAGACCGTGACTCTCCTCGTCGCGCTCAAGATCCGCTACCCACAACGCATCACCATCCTGCGCGGCAACCACGAGAGTCGACAAATTACGCAAGTGTACGGCTTCTACGACGAGTGTCTGCGCAAGTACGGCAACGCAAATGTGTGGAAGTTCTTCACCGACCTTTTCGACTACCTGCCACTCACAGCCTTGATCGACAACCAGATCTTCTGTCTGCACGGAGGTCTGTCCCCCAGCATCGACACGCTCGACAACATCCGCGCTCTCGACCGCATTCAAGAAGTGCCACACGAGGGACCAATGTGCGATCTCTTGTGGTCTGACCCAGACGACAGATGTGGATGGGGAATCAGTCCGAGAGGAGCAGGATACACGTTTGGACAGGACATCAGCGAGGCATTTAATCATAACAACGGCTTGACGCTGGTTGCTAGGGCTCATCAGCTGGTCATGGAGGGCTACAACTGGAGTCAGGATAGGAATGTGGTTACGATATTCTCAGGTGAGACTGCGACGACATTGAGTGTGCTGCACGCGATGCTAATGTATTATCCAGCACCTAATTACTGCTACCGCTGCGGTAACCAAGCAGCTATCATGGAGATTGACGAGCATCTCAAGTACACCTTGTAAGTCTTGCTGACACCGCCTAATTCTAGCGCCCGCTAACGTTTACCTCTTTTCCCCAGCCTTCAATTCGATCCTTGCCCACGCGCCGGAGAACCAATGGTGTCCCGCAGAACACCAGACTACTTCTTGTAATGAGGATACCCCAAAAGTAAGTTGATACAAGAGCGGCGGCGGCGGCAGTGCAGCAGTAGAGAGAACCGTGTTGTCTTGGGATCTCATGGCAGCCACAGCTATGATGGAATGGTAGACATCTTTCTTCCGTTTTAAAACCTCGTGAGATTCTTCTTCTCTTGCAAGGAGGGATGGACCTGGGCCATGAAGAGCATGAATAGAAAAAGAGGACCGGATCAGTGGGCTTTCATGCTTCCTTCCTGTATCATAGCAGCTCCAGTCCGCGTTGCGCGCGGATCAGGGATCAATCGAGACGTCTTTTCCATGCTTCACGTCATCACACATCTCTCTAACACTCCATCACCTCCTCGTCGTCGTGGTCGTCCTCTTCCCCTCTTCGCTCTCCCCATACCCATGAATCTACAATCCCGTCAGCAATCCATCTTCCCTACACGAAAAACGAAAACCGAAAAACCTACACTCTCCGCCAACCCCACCCACTCCTCCAAACCCCTACAATAAACATCTTCCCTCCTATCCGGTACCATCTCATGTCCCCAAACCACAATTTCTTCAAATTTTCCTATCTCTTCCATTTCTCTCATTTCCGCTCCCTCCTCACCTGCCCCGTCTCCCTCTTCTTCGGTTTGCTTGGAAGGTATCGTTGTCCCCGTCGTCGTCACCACCACTCCCGTGTAATTTTTTGGGACGGGGAGGGTTTGAGATAGGAGTTTGCGGCCTCGGAATGCGCTGGTCGAGTTGGGGGTCCAGTGCCGGGGAGATATTGGTATGGGGCCGTTGTGGTTTATGCGGGCGGGGAGGAGGTTGGGGGTTAGGGATGTTGAGGGGGAGGTGGAAGAGGGGAGGGCGAGGATTGGGGCTGCTGGCATTATTGGTTTTTTTGGTGGGAGGGTTTGGTGGGAGGTTTTAGTGGGAGGGTTTGAGGGTGTGTGGTATGTGTGTGGTGAGGTCGTACTGTGCTGTGCTGTCGCGTGGGAGACGCGTCGATGGGATTTGATTTGATGTGTTTCGTCAATGTTTCATTGAACGGGACGTCAAATTGTCTTGGCCGGATGCAGATCTCTAATTAGAAGATTACCTAGTACCTAGTCGTAGTCTAGTAGAGCTATGTAACTTCACCTCGTCTATCTGGTCTTTTTCTCCTCCACCGTGATAGGCTATAGATAGCCATTAAAGGGACTCACGGATTCACAAATGTGCATTACAAGTCTGCCAACTATCGCGGATTACACCGATCTTTCCGACCCTCGCCGTACTCTACCGCGAAGGCCATATAGTAATGCGAGTACAACCTTGCGATCCGCGACTAGGAACATGGGCTCCAAAGGTTATTCGACTTCAAATTATTAGAATGCGCTGTGGATTGCCGTGCAAGCAATCCAAGGATCACAAAGCGGACGCTCGTGGGTTACTGTAGTTGGTTGATATACGGACGTAGCATAACTCACGAGCGTGCTCCCCCTAGTCACCTAACCTTCGCGAATAAGTGTTCATGATGGATGTCTTCACGGTCCAGACAGCGGTCACGAGTGGCGATTTGAACTCTTCCTGGACGACCGATTTAGTGAGCCAGTCAATTTGTGACACGAGGTCTCGAGCGGTACTGTTGTTTTTGTTTTAGCCCGACAATCCAAGGTTTCGTCAGTCACTCCACACCCGCGAGCTAGGCCAGATATCCCTTGATGAGGCGCTAGCCACCGGGACCTACGCTCAAGGAATTGAACCTTCATACCACGCCACTCACCCATGTCTACCCACAGGGCGGCACTCGTAGCTTGCGAAGTGAACAAGGTCGTCTGAGCCAGGTGCGCTTTGGTGGAGAATCTTAGATAACTACGTCTCGAAGTGCCGTCGACAGCTACCAACAGGCGGCCTCTATGTGTGCCTTGCCGATGGCACCTTCATCTGTAACGCGAAGGTAGTGTGATACGGCCACTGAATGTGCAGAGCTACGGGCTATGCCCATAGATGGTCAAAGTGTGGGTCAGCGTCTTTTCATGTTCTGCTTTGTCGTTTGGTCATCTGCGTTTCATGCACGAGACTTGGTCGTTTGCACTGATTTTCGCCTACCCATTGATCGTCGTCTCTCAGATCCCTGTCGACATCCTCAGAGCGAGATCATGCAGCAAGCTTGCAAAGGAACACGCTGAGCTCTTCCAGAAGTCCCGCCGATGAGCTCGCAGAGAAGGAAAGAGGTGCTCCTGGACCAGACTCCATATCAAATATTACAATGTCTTCCTGGGTGACACGAAGCTGTCCACTTCTGGCAACGCCAACACCAGCTTTGACGACAAGAATATCTGGCCTTCTGCCGACAGCAAATTCGTCATCGTCTTCCAGCTTACAAAGCCGGGAATCAATCGCATGGACACTCTCGTCGAGTCCAGCCTCCCAGAACAGCTTCTGCCCAAACTTCATGTCAATGACTGCGGTAAGCCCGGGAACAACCTTGACCTGGTCATCGCGTTCACCAGTCCCATGAAGATCGCAGCTGCAAAGAAGCCATGCGTAATCGCCCATGCGAGCAAACGATCGACCGTGTCTTCAAGGTTGACGAGGTTCTCTGACGAGCTCGAGCGATATGCAGCCCACATGCCTCGCTCTTGCTAGCACGACACGCGGTGGATGGTGCTGGCCAGGTGCATGTCACACCGATTCGATCAGATCGAGTGGTGTTGCGCAGCATTACGCCATGGCGCTGATGCTGGTGAATGCAGTGGGCCTTCTGGCTTCCAGATGCCGGGAAAGTGGGTCGGTATAACAGGTAAACGTAGCTCTGCAGCTGTGAATCCAAAGTGGCGTTGTGACTTTGCACTTGAGAACAATTGCTGAGAGATCTGTTCAGGTATGTTGGCCTCTACAGCTTGGTTAGTAGCCTCATCTTCCGATACGCCACTTGATCACCATGAACGCCACCAGACGATGTCCGATGACGAGCCCTAGTAAGATGCCACAAGCAGTTGCCAGAAATTTCTTGACGCCGTAGAGAGTCGGTACATCCTTGCCAGACAGTGCGGTGCAGCTTGTCAGATCGATTGTTTCTGCCTGGCAATCAAATACCGCATCACGCATGCTGAAACCTGCACTTCCCACTTGGCTGGGCTGATATGGTCAAGGGGATCGATCCATGCCGGAAGATTAATCGATAATGTCCCACGTAGAGACATGCTAAGGCAGAGCAAAGCGGCCATGATAGCAATGGCTAGTCCGTCATGGTTGATAAAGCTCAATAATATGGGACCGACGCTTTCTACGCAAGAGACAACGCTGAGCGTCGTATGCGCTGTCGAAAAGAAGAACTCTGGGGTGCGTGGCAGTCCAGTGATCAGAAGCCATGCCGAGTAAAGTAATAAGCAGACAGTGACTTGAATGATGATCCCAATGTGATTTTGTACTGCGCTGAAGAAACTTCTGTGCTGCTTGCGCCATCGAAGCTTGGCAGAAGAGTCTCAATCTGCTTTTGGATTGATCAGTATCCTGCCCGATATGCGTAAAGAATAACGCTAGTAGAATGGCCAGGCTCCTCATCTGCATCACTCTTTTAATTAAAACTCACAGCGAGCGGCGGTAGTTTAGCATAGTTCGCCAAAGCATGACTGGCTCAGGGGCAAGAGGAGGATTGAAGTTGGTATGCGACCTGTTTTTCTTTTCTTTTTTTTTTGCTTTGCAGCGAGTAGGTCCATGATGAAGTCCAAATAATTCACGTGCTCCGGCGTAGGATAGCCAATGGTATCACGATACGCCAAGCACTTGACTGTTGATCCAGAACGAAGTACTGATCCACGAGGCATAATGACACAAAGATCGAGCAGCGAACTGACCTCTGACCTTGGCTGATGAACTGACGCTTGATTAGCCTCAATAATTGTATTCTATGGTAAGGGGAAGATATTACCTGTCATGACTATGGCCTTTCCCGCGTCGGCCATCTCTCTGAGGACTCTGACGATGCCCCAGGCCGCCTTGACATCTAGACATTCGCCTCACGCCCTCCTGACTTCCATCGCCCGAGGCAGAAGTGTGCACCAGACAAGAGAACAAGGCATTGTGGAGCACAGAGTATGTCTCAGCATTGTCCGACCAAAGTCAAGCTCATTGCACAAGCAACCAGCCACGTCCCGCAATGGTGTAGCGATCAGCCTATGCTGTATCATGCACGGCGATACTCACCATCATCGACCACCAGAGGTCCAGTAAGAGGTCAGGAGTGGTGCAAGTTGGTACAGCAGAGTGATGTTGATGAACTTGAACGACGCCTTGTTGTCGTTGCCGAATTGGGCCCACAAAGGCTGCTTTGACCAATCGGATCATTCGAAGAAACTCTGAGATCTTGGCAGTGAAGTGTATCCACCCCTGCTCGTACCGACTTGCACAACCTCTTCTTCCTCCTCCTCCTCCAACCCCTGCGTAAAGAATGCACATACAACGTACAAGTCACTCCTTCATGATACGTCGTGGCTCAGGCTGCTCATGTCCCAGGATGCATGATGGACGATTCTCGCGCCCCGAGTGAATGGAAAACCCTCGAGCTGCACGTCTCATTGACCCTTCCTGTACTTCGACGCCCGCAAACATGTTTGCAGTATCGTACAATCCTTTTCGGTGATTCCCGGCGTGTAAAAGCCATCGTCACACCGGCGCCTCCTCAGCGGGGATTAACGTCGATGATGGCAGTGTGCGCCCGTAAGTTATTCAGTGCTTTGCTGCTGATAAGTACAATAGAGCCCCAGTCTGATTCAAACCACGTTGACACTCCTTTGCCTACGACCTTGACGATGGCATTTCAATTGCCTCGTGATGAAGCACACCAACGAGCCGTTGCACATGTGGCGGCAAAAGTCCGCACGTTCTACGACAACAAAACTGCCTTCCGAATCTATCATGGCTCTACAAATAGCACCAGGAAGTCTTCCCGAAATCATGATAATATCATTGACATCAGTCCTCTGAATCGGGTTCTTGGCGTCGAAGTCTCCAGAGACTCCAAAATTGCATTCGTTGGGCCAAATGTGCCAATGGACAAACTGGTCGCGGAAACACTCAAAATGGGCCTGATACCTCCTGTGGTGATGGAGTTTCCGGGTATCACAGCAGGAGGTGGTTTCGCTGGAACAAGTGGGGAAAGCAGCTCTTTTCGACACGGATTATTTGATCGAACGGTGGTCGCCATTGAAATCGTGTTGGGCAACGGCGATGTTGTAATCGCATCACCCGATGATCCATCGACCGTGGAGCTGTTTCATGCTGCTGCTGCATCTTTCGGAACAATGGGTGTGGTCACACTTCTAGCACTGGAGCTTATCGATGCCAAACCATTTGTCGAGCTCATATATGAACGGATAACTGGGGTCGATGACGCTGTCGTACGAATTAAGGAGCTTTCCGAAGGAGATACATTGGACTACCTTGACGGGATTCTGTTCGCCCGAGATCGTGGTGTACTGTGTTGCGGCAAGCTGGTTGATATTGTTCCCTCGCATTGCAAGCTACGCACTTTCTCCAGACCTTGGGACGACTGGTTCTACATCAATGCAGAACGACTTCTTGAGCAGCAAGAGCAGTGCGTCTGGACCGAATATGTGCCTATCCAGGACTATCTGTTTCGATACGAACGAGGTGCATTCTGGATCAGCAAGTACACATACAAGTACTTCGCTGTGCCCCTGAATCGCTTCACCAGATGGCTTCTAGACACTTATACGCATACTCGAATCATGTACAGTGCACTACATCACAGTGGTCTCTCGTCCACGTATGTCATCCAAGATGTCTCCGTGCCTCTTGACAGCGCTTCGAAGCTTGTGTCTTATCTTGACGAAAACTTCAGAAACTACCCTCTCTGGCTATGTCCCATAAGACTTCGCGGCAAATCAGCAAACTCGGCATATGGTCTTCTGGCAGACCCTCCCTCGCCAGTGTCTGGCACAGCCCATGCTCAAGACGTTCCCCCGTCACAAAAGCCAGAAATGATGCTGAACTTTGGTGTATGGGGTCCAGGGCCACCAAAATACGAAGATGCCGTCGCTTGGAATCGGGCGTTCGAGGCTGAGATCCATACTCTTGGTGGTCAGAAATGGCTCTATGCCCAAACATACTATACAGAGCAGGAATTCTGGAACAGCTATGGCGATCGAAAGCGGTACGATATGACCAGACAGAAGTATCATGCAACTTCCTTGCCGAGCATTTACGAGAAAGTGAAGGCTTGCGAATCCAGTGCTGCAAGCAATGTCCGTGATCGAAGCTTGTGGAACCAGTTGGTTGAAATGCTTTGGAGTGTATGGCCACTGGCTGGATTATACGGATGGCTGATGTGTATCATCGGTTCAGAGTACTTGCTGCCTCGGAGGCCGCCCTTCGTGAGTACTCTGCAGCCAGCACAATCGAAGGGAGAGATTGGAAGTCGCACGGAGAAGAATATTACTATAGACTAGATGTAATGAGAGACGGGCCTCCTCCTCTGTAGGTTTGTCTGAACCCACACGCGCAGGAAGACTAAGCCCTCATGGAACCATACCAGGACCGCAATTTGGCGTCACGTGGAACGTAATTTCTACCACATCGAATATAGCGCGGTATCTATCTTCGAGAGACGTGAAGAAAGTTAAGCGGCACGGTCGGTGTTTCTATAGCAGATATACATAGGCACATGCATACCGTTCTCGAATCCAGCAGCAGAGCACTCCCAACTTTCTCCTCCAACATGCCTCGCACAAAAGATAGTCATATCGACCAGAAAAGCGTCGTGAAAGCCAGGCCGGAAACGTTCCAAGCAGTCTCAACCTGGAAAATTCTTACGGTGTGATCATCCCAGGTACCGGGTATCTTTCTCGAGACGAAAAGACCTTAGAGACCTGCACTTAGAATGCCGAGATGGAATCGATAACCGGACTTGGACCGGATCCATTCAATTGCTATAATTAGAACTATCGTTTAACTAATACCGAAGCCATAAGGTTCAGCTAATTGAAACAGTGTCTACGCTGAGATAGGACCTCACGGAACCCTGGCAACGACCAATGGCAATGCAAAACATAGTTCTACCGGGCCATAAGGAAAGCCAGCACTCCGTGAACTCTATCCAACTACCACGCGGCACATGTCTTTACCGTTGTTGGTGGCGAATTGCCTTATCCTCGTGGGCCATCAAGGAAATCTGTTCAGCCTTGGTGGAACTGTAACCACCCCAGTGTGCGAGATCAACTTGATCAGGCGGTTGTTTCTAAGGAAGATGAAGATGAGATTGAAGGTAATTTTGGCAGCTATGGGAGTCATAGCGGTGAGGAGATCGATTTCACTACTGCATTGCATTGGTACGCACTATTTACTGTCGAGGTATAAAATTGAAGCGACGTATAGAAACAATAAGTTATTAGCCGCAAAAACAAAAATCTTTCCACAGACTTCGCGACTTCAACAAAATCATATTCATGCTGAGACAAATCACACAAAACGCATCACCCAAAAAGCGTCTCCAAGTGCATCTCCATCATCACATCGATCCAGTGCACAGGATATTCCGGATCGGCAGCCATATCCGCCAGCATATCTGCACGCGTCCAGACTTCCTGCACCAACTTAGCCAAACGCTTAAAAGGGGCCAACCCAATCTGTCGCGAAGTATGCAAAATCTGCTGTCGAGAGTTTTCGCGCCATGAATCTACGTTCGAGCGCGAGCGTCTCATGCGTGTCAGGTCGCCTTTCGAGGGAGCTTGGTATGCTTGCAAGGCGGAACCGGCGCTGATGAGAGGAATGCAGAGGACTGTGTAGACGCCGGAGGATCGAGGCATGTCGGATATGATTGTGATGATGCTGGTTGCGAGGTCGAAGGCTAGGTCATCCGCGTCGCTTTGGACCTTCATAGGGTTCATCGTGATGTTGTCGGGGTCGGGTTGCTGTGCGAGCAATGGGAAGGCGCGGTAAAGTTCCAGCAAGGCTGTGAAGCGATACACATTCGTGACTTCGCAGAGATGGCTGATTGGGGTATTGGGATCGCCGGTGTCTTCGATGGAAGCCATGGGAGGAAGCTCGTATTCTGTGATTTTGTCGTGGAGATCGCTGGCATCTTGGATCAGCTCCAGATCAAGATTGTCCTTTGCTTCGGCGCCGCGTCTGATCAGGGCGAGCTTCTCTAGCACTCGTTTCTGGCGCAATAAAACCCCGACTTGCGCTGTCAAGATGAACATGGGCGTGGAGACTCCAGTCCAGGAATGCGGATAGACGATCTGCCCTTCGGCCAAGGTACAAAAAGGCAGGAGATAGTGAATCGCTCCCACGGGTTGGTCGCAAATGAAGGAGGCGAGACACTCCCAGTACGCCATGGAGCCCACTATGAAGTTCTGTTCCCTGGTCAGGACTTTCACGCGGCCATTGTGATCGCAAATCTGTTGCTCCTGGCACCATGCTCTGAAAAGAAGGCGAGCACCACGGAGGTGTGACATGCCATTTGCAGACGGATCATGCCAAGCCGATGTCATTCCCAACATGATGGTGCCGAGTAGAGTTTGATAAGTCGTCGCTCCTCCATTGACGCTATCGAATGGGAGAAGACCGCTCATTTGGAGTTGTAGGCTCTCCATAGCTTCCGTCTGATATGAGATTGCCGTCAACGCCATCTCCTTGTCATAGTTTGCCATATGCGCAGCAGCCATGCCCATCATACAATTGAAAACATATGGCGAGCTGTGAAGGGCGTCTGGAATATCTGTGCGATAAGGATTCTGGGTAGAGTCGAAGCAGCTCATCACTCTGCAGACGGTTTCGAAGTAGTGTGGAAAGAGTCTGTCGACTGCTCGATCTTCACTGCTTGGCACAAAATCGTTCCACAAGGAGAGATATTGCTGCAAGCCAGGCGAAGAGACCAAAGCGCTCTCGAATGACGGAGATCGAAACGCTTCCTCGTCGTCGTCGTCGTAGTCTGAGTCCTGCATAACGTCTTGATCGTCAGCCAGTTGACGGTCCCCTTGCCTACTGGTGGCATGTGCTTGGCTTGGCTCACACAGCTGAGATTCGGGCATGTCATGTTGAATTGGTGAATGCAAAGCAATTGAATGCTGGTCATAGCCGCTGCTACAATTTAAGAGTGCATCCTCTGCCCCAGCGTCTTGTGGGTTGGTATCGGCACGACTAGAGCTGGATGACGGTCGTCGCTCGACCCATGGAGTCTTGACAAGAGCTTCATCATCCGACAGTGTGCTTGGGCCCAGATAACACTCATGTGCGTTGCGAGCGCCTGGACTCTCTTCGTCGGACAGTGAGCCCAGGGTGGCCCGCCGACTGCCTATTGCTTGAATTACTTCCTGGAATTGTTGGCGTAACAGCGATGATGTTCGCTCCGCTGCTGCTGCCGACTTGGTCCTCGGCCTAGGAGTCTTGAACTTCTCGTACTTGGTCGACCATTTGAGCTCACGCGTATATCCCGGACATTCGACCTTTCGATGAGCGCAGTTCCAGCATGAGGGGAGGTGTTCATCGCACTTCATCCGCTTTCGTTTACATTCGCCACAACCATTCCGGCTCTTGGAAATCTTCGCTCTGCTAGTCATCGGCTCGCTCATGTTGCCTGAGTTGTTATTGCATGTTCGACGGTGTGTATCAGTCTTAAGACCGACACGTAAGGAGTATAAATGCCGTACTGCTATCTCCTCCTCGGGCGCTCGATGTAACTATCTTCCTTGTACCCGCATGTGTCTCTAAACAACCCTCTCTCGGCTTATCCACGGCGGAGCCTGATCCTCGAAGCCGATGTTATTGTTATGAAGGTCTTGTTACAGAGTCTGTACATAGGAGGGCTATCGCCTTGGGCGTCAAGCGTAAAGGCGAGGCTGCAATTGGCTTAGACCCTTGCTGGCTGAAAGAGGGGGAAAATTGATAGCCTTCCGATGGGGTCAGACGGTGTATGGTGGTCGTGTTGCTAAGAGGCCATTTGCTTGCTAGGGAAAAGTGGGTCTATCTGTAGGTGAAGGTTCGAAGAAGCTGCTGATTGGAGGCAGCCTAGTGCGCACCTTCCACAATCTACTATCACTTTTTCACTTTCTTTTCGATTTAGGCTGGCGGCTGGGAAAAGTCTTCATCGAAGAGCCTAAGGACAGATGTTGCTTGCAGCGCGGCTATCCTATCCTTATGCACCTACAGAAAAGCTTGAATAGCATAACAACTACGCATTTCTTGTTGGAATCGCACCTAGGAACGAATGCGATGAATATATTTACTCATATATTTGAAGGCGTATTGTGCAGCTATGCGAATAGGTCGCGTCTAGATTGCCTCTGTTACGATACTACTGCTGCCGTTTACTGCTAACGAAACATACGATAAGGACCGCTAGAACTAGCCGCTCTCCGACCTAGGTATAAAAGTATGTCAACTAAGACAAGGGTATAGATCGTGCGACTACGGCGGCTAGGCTTGCAACGGCGCTTGCCTACTTCTATACCATCTATGGTTGTTTCTAGCCTAAATATAGATCCAACATAAAGCCTTGTTATCGCATGGTATAGGCCTGCAAATGAGGAGTTGTCTGCTAAGCAGAACGAGGGCATAAACTAGGCCTTATCTGCACTTCTCCACCCTTCAAGTCTTTACTATACGACTGCACGATGCTACAGTATCCTCCTAAAGGGGAAGGGGAGGGCTAGCTAGCTAGCTGCAGAGTTAGATATGCTATAGATTGCTTGGCACGCAATCTAAGCATTGCGAAGCGGTCGCTCGTAGGATAGAATAATGCCTAGATGCCTAGAGATAGAGTTATATAATAAAACATTTGAAATCCGACTAATTGTAGAGCGCTAAGAAATCGACGTCGCTAGTCTATACACCGTCTTTTTATGTAAGATTCGTAGATAAACAACAATAGGGGTTATTTAGGCTAGCCGTAGATCTAATAGTCCGATCTTGAAGTTGCGTATTATGCCTACCTAGAGATGTCTATCTATGAGCTACAAATCCAATCAAGCCTACAGACTTGCATGTTTACTCTAGTATACTCGAGGAGCCGCTATAGATCAGTTCCAGGTATATGGAAGAATAGCCTAAGGTATCTAGAGCTAGGCTACTCTGCGGCTATTTGAGGCCCCGTGCCAGGCGACGCCATATGTTGGTCCGTCTACGGTTCACTGTCGTCTATTGAGTATATTTTGTATTTGCTCGAGAATCTATATAGCCTCCTATCTCTACGCCTGCTTGCCTTCGACTTGCGTTCAGCTGGGAAGGGGCTGAAACGGAGAGAGCCTACAGATCGTCTTGTGCATATGCGAAGCCGAGACAAGACTGGATGGTAATCCATGCCCGTTGCCTCCGAGATTCTTTCGCAAGCAAGGGACGGACCTGTATACGAACCGCAGAAAATTTGCCTCGATTAAGTAAACGGAAGGAAGGTCTAGAAAGCGCTTCCCGTAGGCACAAGACGCTCCGTAGAGCAAGGATCAGAAAACTTGCCTCGATCAAGTAAACGGGAGAGAAGCGCTAGAAAGCCGCTTCCTGTACTGTATGCAGAAGTCTGCAGAGCAAGGATGGGAACCACCAGCATTACTGTAGCATCCATAGGGCGATCCGACCCGCTATCCAGGTTTGAGCATCTTACAGTAGCTTCCGAGTACTCACTCCGACTCTGCATTACGTGCTGGAAGAAGCTCTCGCCCCTGTGATGACTGTAATGATCAGGCTATACTTCTCTATAAATAGTTATTAGCCATTTGATATACGATCTCGAGGAAGCTTACCCTCGCAAGTACTACGCTGCAACTGTAGCCATTAGCTTCTGCCTGCTCTATAGCAAGGAGTCCACGCGAGTCATTGGTGTCGGGCCTTGCCCCGTGGCTTATCAGAGAGGTCGGCGTCCTCAACGGCATATCTAGGCAACATGTAAGCAAGGAGATCCATAGGATGGAGCGCTGAAGTGTTCTTAGGCAAGCGCTGGTGGACTATCTTACCCTAACGGTCTGTTGATATCCCAAGCTTTCTCAAATAACAGCTAAAGTACTGCTGTATTCTTGATCAAAGTAGCTTTCTTCACCTCGTAGTGCGAGGTGTCGATGTCCTCGAACAACAGATATGCTACTATATCCTAATGCTGATGTTCCATTGCCAACAAAAGAGCACGCCCAGTACGGATACTGCTCTGGCGTTGTGCGAGGCGGCGGAGCACCGCAAGTGCTTCTATTACGAGAGGGAGGTTCCCTTCTTGTGAGGCATCTTCGATACTCTGAACAAGTGATGATGCGTTCGGAGGGAATTCGTAGGTGTGGGTTACAGTTGCGTCGAAGTCGAAAGCATCCAATGAAATGATGGCGGTGAACACGATGCCAATGCCGCATCAAGGTCCAGGTCCAGGTCCAGATCCAGTAGAAGCATTGCGTGCAAGAAAGACGGAAGGATGAAGGTGAAGGTGGAGCTAGAGGGTGGAAGTTACTGTAGCTCCCTCTTTTGTGGTATTCAAAAGTCCATGCTGTTGGGGTCCTCATCCTGAGCTGATAAATCGATTGTGGGATGCAAAGCAACGTCTGGATGAGCGCTGTCCGACGATGAAATTCTTTCTGCAGGTCTCTCGGGCGGGTATCCGATATAAATCGTCGTCGCCCGTTCCTAGTTATCGAAGAGTGACGAAGAGTGGGACCTAGGGATGAGTGAGGTATAGATTCTGCCACGACAGTGATAGAATACAGACTACCCAGGATCCGAAGCAATATCCAATCAATACACGCGCTCATCTAAGATCTTCGTTAGCGACCCGCAAATAGTCCAGCCCGGCTGCGAGGGGCTGCAGGCTGGCTTGGGTAATAAAGGAGGCAAGGAGGCAAGGAGGATGCAAGTCTCAAAGAAACGATGGCCGACGATGTGCAAGGGGCTGGGTTTCCTCCTGCAATTCGTTCCATAGCGGAGTTCCTGGCACTCGACGACAGACCTGCTGCCATCTTCCCTCCCACTCCTACCCTCCACCATCCAGGGCGATCTTCAACATGGGCTTCCGATAGCCTACAAGAACCCAGCATTTGACCAGACTACTACTTCCGACCTTGCCGACCTGAGCGAAGCCTTGCGAGCCACTGTTCCAAGTCAACGAGGACAGTGGCATGGAGTATGGCTGGACGGGAAGAGATGGCAGCTACGGGTGTCGGGCGAATACTGCACAGCGATTGCACAAGGCCAAGGAAACAAGACTTGGGCGGAGGGTGGAGATTCCGTAGCTAGTGGGCATACCGACAAGTCACCTTTCGACTGGATAGGCGAAGAACCCGCCAACGTCTCTCCATGGATCAAATTCGTTCGAGACTTCGACTGGGCACTTACCCCAGTCGGACCAATGCAACAATGGCCGCCGCTCTTGAAGATGTATGTTTTGAGTATCATGGCCAATCCCAACCCCAGACTCATAGTCTGGGGGAAGGAGATGACATTCATCTACAATGAGCCTTGCGTTCCACTATGGGGCGCAAAGCATCCAGATGCGCTTGGCAAGAGTGTGAAGGGAATCTTCGCGGAAGCGTGGGACAACATTGGATGTGTCATCGAGAACGCCTATGCTGGTATCACGACACGCATCGACGAGTTCGAGTTACCGATCCAGTGTCAAGGCTTTCTCGAGGAGTTATACTGGAATTTCACGTTGCTGCCAGTGTATGAGGAGCTTGGTAAAGTCGTTGGGACGTACGATGAGCTCACCGAGTCTACGACAGCAGTGGTGTCCGAGCGTCGAAGAGGCGAGATCAACGACGTGAGCAAATCGCTGCGTTCTGCCCCGACGCTTCCGGATCTCTGGCCTGCTGTGCTTGGTAGCATTCGATCTGCAGAGGTGCCATTCGCACTGGTATATGCCGTGGTAGACGACGTTCCCGAGAAGTCTAAGCCTTCCGAGAGCAATTCCTCCGGGTCATCTTCCACAGTGCATCCAAAGAAGTGCCTACTCTATGGTTCTGTCGGCATCTCGGATGACTATCAGGACAAAGTTGACCCCTTTCCGCTAAATGAACAGAACGACTACAATGATAGCATCGTGCAAGCCTGCCTCAAGGCTTGGAAGACGAAGCGCAACGTGGCGCTCTCGTCCCAGGATGACACCTTGCCTGCGTCGCTCATATCCGCAGTGGCCACGTCAAGGTTTGGCACCCCTGTTAGAATGGGCATTGCCAGCCCGATCAACTCCATATCTGGGACCGATGTGCTTGCCTATGGTGTATGGGATGAGTCCGCTGTGTTCGTTCACCCCTGAGTACGAGCTCTTCTGCAATGTTGTTTGAGAAGAATGCCGCTCTGATACTTGTCCCTGCCCGAGGAGCAACAACGAGCTCAGAAACTCGCCGACGACATCAACAGCGCTCTAGCCCAGCAGCTCCGCATGACGACGTTGAAAGCCGAGAAAAGCGAGGCCAAGTTGGCAAGGCTGGCAGGAGCGGCACCTACTGGAATGTTTATGTTCGATGTCTCTGGACGAGCCCTCTACGTGAATGACACCTACTTGGAAATGCTTGGCATGACCCGAGAGGAGCACGCGCAAAAGCCAGATGTTGTAGATAAGCGGTAAACCGATAGAATTGCTTGCTATTTGAACAAAGGACTCACTAGCTACTTATATACCCGAGCGCCAAGAATCACAAGCTATTACCAAGCCGTAAGTGAATAATCCCGAAGATTGCTTCTCTTTCTCTTGCTTATAAATCCAACTACCCTCGTACATTCTCGAGTATAAGGGGCATCCATGGCACGAGCAGATACACACCGTCGAATACCGCATGAAAAAGCCGCGGCAGTCGACGGATAAGAAGTCCGGCCAGGAGATATCGGACGAGACGTGGCTCCTGGCAAGCTATCAAAAGCCAACAGGAAAGCACCATAGCATCACGTTCATACCAGCTCGTCATAGCCGTCCAGCGCGGACGCCCCGATCAGAGCTCGAGAATGGCCCAGACATATACTTGCAGATGGCGGTGTATGACACTGGCAAGGGCCTGAATGAGGATGAAATGAAGGTGCTATTTCCAAGGTTTGAACAAGCAGGCCCGAAGATCTCTATATGTGAGTTATCAGCGAGCGACTTTTGGGGCGAATAATGCTAATACATGACAGACAACATGGTGGCAGCGGCCTTGGCCTCTTCATCTCGCGCGAGCTGTGTGAACTTCAAGGCGGCCAGATTGGAGTTGCAAGCACAGAAGGCAAGACAGTATTCACCTTTTTCATCAGAGCCAAAAGATGGACTGAGCAGACTTCGTCCACGTCCCAAAGACCTAGTCCAGTGCGGTTCACCAGTGCTTCGGCCAGCCCAGTCGTGTACAGTCGCCGGGGTAGCTTGCTTCTCGAGCAACCAACCGATCCCCAAATATCGACACACCGCAGACAAAGTGGCTCCATCGTTGAAGACTTCCACCCTCTCAGCCGACGAGTGAGCAAACGGCAGCCAGCAGCAGCGTCACCAGCAGCTTCTCCCAACAACACAGAAAAAATGGAACCAAACGACAGCCTGCAGAAAGACCAGCTCCACGTCCTCATCGTCGAGGACAACACGATCAATCAGAAAGTAATGAGCCAACAACTCCGACGGGCAGGTTGTATCGTCCACGTTGCAAATCATGGCCTAGAGTGCCTTCAGTTTTTGGACCAGTCCCATTTCTGCTCCGCAGACACGCCCCTATCGATCATCCTTTTAGACCTGGAAATGCCGACCATGAATGGTCTTACTTGCATCCGACACATCCGAGAACGACAGAACAACGGGAAGATTGTCAGTCACGTTCCCGTCATCGCCGTCACGGCCAATGCACGTTCGGAGCAGATCTCTACTGCCATTGAAGCAGGCATGGATCGAGTTGTGACCAAACCTTTCCGAATCCCGGAGCTTGTTCCTCAGATGCATGGTCTGGCTGCGGAATTTTCTGCTGTGGAAGCAGATGGCGGTTGAGATTTTCGCATATCACAACTTTGCTCTACGAAGGCCGAGAACTTGCGTACTCCTGGTCCCAAAGCGCCAGGCGTAAAGCGATAACCAGTGGCCATGGTACGCACATGGTTGTTGAAAGTGCCAGCGCATTCGGTCTGTGAGGATGAAACAACTCCATGATCGCCGAAAGCACCTGGGCAAGTCAGCAGACTTCGAATGGGAACTGCACTCCCCGAACCTCATCCCCCCCACCGATGTATTTGCCCAAAAGTTAGGGGAGTGTATTTTTTAGGAGCGTAGGATTAGGGCTAGAATAAGTCTTAGGAAGCGAATTAATATGAGGAGTTGCGTAGAGTATCCTAATAGATAGTAAATAGGTAAAGTATTCTTATTAGTATTTAAGGCTAGCGAATGCGTTTTCTAATACTATTATAGTTGTATCTAAGAAAGAATTTCAGTTAAGCAAAGCTTTTATTAGCCTAAGGGTACTTCCATAGTCGATTAAGACTAAGCCTTGTCTATGCCTCTAGACTTTAATCCTCTAAGAGGACGTAGGAGGTACTTGCTCTATAAAGTTCGAAGTTGACTCGTATATAGAGGCCTCTCTAACTGAACTCTTATAGTCTCACTTCTAGTAAGACGTAAGCTACTTATCCTGCTGCCCACCAACGTAGTAAACCCCTTCCAAACTCACCAAACCACAACCCTCTCCATATCCTCCTCACCCCCCCTCCCAAACGGATCCGTCCTCTCCACTTCCAAAATTCGCTCCCGATCCTTCTCCGTCCGAGGCATAATCCTCGCTTGAAAAGCTGCCGGGTGACTCACGAAACCCGGCTCCGGATCGAAATTCGGATCTTGATCGTCCAAGGGGGGCAGAATCTCGAAAACAGCAAGCGCTCGAGCGATTGTGAGGAAGACGCTGGAATCTGCGAGCAGTTTACCGGGACATATACGTCTTCCGAAACCGAAGATGAAGGTGCGTGGATCCATTTCGGGGGGATCGCCGAGGAAGCGGTTGGGGTTGAAGGTCGTGGGGTCGTGGTAGATGGAGGGGTCGTGGGCGAAGGCCCTGGGGAAGGAAGTAAGTATAGGTTGATGGAAGGGTTGATGCTATTAGAAGGCTTACCAGATATTGGGGACGAGGATGGAACCTTTGGGGATGAAATATCCTTCGAACTCGCAGTCCTCGCTGCTTAGGTGCGGGAGACCTTCGGGCACGATGGTGTGCCATCGAAAGATTTCTTTGATGACTGCTTCGGTGTATGGCAAGTTCTCACGATCAGACAGCTCGGGCAGGCGATCTTGTCCAACGACATGATCGATCTCAGCTTGCGCTTTGTTCCGAAATTCCGGGTACTTGATCATGGTGAGAAAGAAAGTCATGATAGAAGCCACAGTCTGAAGAGTGTCAGCGACGATTTGATCGATCAGTCTTCGAAGTGTGCCTACTGTATCTGCGCCACCGCCATAGAGTCCATTTGCGGCAAATTTGGCGATGTATTCATCTTCGTCACTGAGCTTTCCCTCGCCGCGCTCAAGCAATCTCGATGAGAAAGAAGTCTCATATTTCCCCGCGGCCATCTGGTATTTCACAAACGCCCAAGGTCGGCCGGAAAATTCGTTTTGTGTCCTGCTGATTTCCTTCGCGATGCGCTTGAAGCCAGTACCTGGTAGCCAATCGGGAAGATGTCTCACTGCAGAGTCCAGCATCAGAAATGCTCGAATGCATTCATTATACAGAGACACTTACGTGCTGGAAAATAGTCAACGAGCCATGCACCTGGCTGCCCAGCGACTGAGGTTTGCTCCAAAGCCTTCTCGACGATGAAGATGATTGGATCACTTCCTTCACTGTTGGTCTCGTAGCCGTAGACTGTTTTCAGCATAATGCCAGCCGCCTCACTGCAGTTTCGATGACTTTCAGCAGACTGTGTATAATCAACTGCCTCGGTTTCTTACCTCTTAATGTATTTAAGAAACTGATCGGGCTTGCGCAGAACGCGTAGGAGAAAGCGTCGAGTCTCGATGTCTTGAACAGGATTGAAGTCTGCCAGCGCGGTCTGCGTGCCCAGCAGCGCGTGTATTTGCTTGCGCATAGCTCGCAGTCGGCGATCGTACGGGATAAAACCAATGTTTTTACCCCAGCCACACCTAATTATCGTCAGCTTGAGAGGAATGATGCACATGTGAGCATGGTACATGCATTTGGGTCAAGAAAAATGGCCGTGGTCGGTCTGAGGCAATCACAGCTCGTTTTGATAGGAACTCCTCTGCCAGATTGTAGTCATGCAGTAGAATGACTGTCGTTCCAAGAGCGGTAAGAGATGTGATGGGACCGTACAGGTCTCTCTGCTTGGTGTAGTGTACCCAATTGCGACCGCCCTTAGGCGGCATATCAAGCATATTTTCAATGAGTGGCAAGCGTCTGGGGCCAGGAGGCAACTTGATGCTGACTCTGCGAACATGGTGGATTGTCAGCAGTATGAGTGCTGTGACGAAGCTCAGCCATGCTGCAAATACCGGGTGTGCGATCATGGTGAACTAGGCTTCAGCGTTTGGAATTGTGCGACTTCCAGAAATTTTTACAGAGAAGACTCTAGGGTTCAATCGTGTCATATAAGGCTTCTCTTATGGACATGCAGGGTGGAGGAGTTACGGAATCAGGAAGTGGTCAGCGTAGCACAAGAGCTCAGCTTTGGCTGACAGCCAGAAGATGATGAGTCGGAATGCATGACGCTTTCGTGGTCTTCTGCAACAATTGCTGGTCAGAGCATGGCGCCAATGCTGTCGTGTATATTGCTGATCTTACATGCTACGCACACTGCGCATTTCTTGCATGAAATATGCAGCTTAATATGGCGAGTGCCGGGTGGACCTTGTCAAGAGCCTTAAGAGCTGGCAACAGCTCCGTCCATGTGGGTCAGTGAGGCTGGAATTCTCTATCGATCATTCAGCTTGTTACCTGCGAATGCACAAAGAGTGGTTCACTGCTGCTACAGCATCCTCGCTTCCGGAGAATATTTTCCTGAGCCTCTTGGCCTGCATCTGCAGCCACACTGCTACGTATTAGACCTGCAAAAAGAAAGATTTGAAAAGGATAGGATAGATTTTGCGAGAAAGGAAAGTGTTCCTGTATTTTCGTCTTCAGCCACTTACACACGGCCGCGATCGCGGGTCTGCCACTGCTTTCTAGGATCAGAAGTCAAAGATCTCGTGAGCGTGTGACTGCTCTAATCATCGAAGAGCTTATGCTTGAGAGTGCGGCCAAGATCATCAGCGAGGTCGCCAGTGATGGTCACGAATGCCTTGAAATTCGTCCTGTCTGGTCCGTCGTCCCGAGCGAAGATGTCTTCCACGGCATCGCTGACTTTCTTGTACACTCTGTCCGCTCTCCCGCGGAAGTCGCGGCGATAGAAGGGGCAGGATGGAGGACATGTGCCATCACAGCTCAGGCCGACACATTTCAGAACTTGGACTTCTTGGCCGCGGAGATGGATTGTGATCATCTCGCCGTCAACCATGACGTAGTCGTCCGAGATCGAGTCACCTTCGGATTGCTCCAAAGGCTTCCCGGAAGGAGCAGAGGAGCTCGGTACGAGACGGCTCGTTTCGAGCGGGAAGTGATCGTGGACCATGGCTGTTGAATTAGCATTCCTGATAGACGTGGCAGGAAAGCCTGTCCCAAGCCAACGAGAAATTGGCGAGCCATCGCCGGCGGACGAGATCAGGCTGTCATGAGAGCGAGGCGGCATGGATTTCAGCTCTGTTCCCATGATGCTTTTGTCTTGTGGTTCGACAACCTGCCAAGAGGATATGTCTTCGGTTATTGACGGCTCGTGGACATCTGCTTCCATCGTGCGAGCGCTGCTCCCGGAGAATGAAAGCATAGTGGCAGTTGTGCTTCTCGAGTCGTTTCGCGGTCGTGAATAGAACTGGCATGCACCTATGTGGTCTCGAGTGCGTCGAGGCGTCTATAAGTAAGATAAATTCGAGCGCTGTGTTTTCACAATGCCTGCAGTGTGAATAGCTCGGAATTAAATCGATCTCTGACTGACTTGAGTCGATATCGTTCCGACATGCTGTGCTTATATAGAATATTCAAGCACAGCTTGCGACAAAGAACCTGCATTGTGCTCGGGCGATAATGCCATTGTGTATATTGTTTTGGAAGCAGAAAGCATTTGTACGTAGGCTTTGTTTGAATAGAGATGCCGAATATTCTCTGCATGACGCGAAGAGCCACTTGCAGCGAGCAGGTGTATCACGGCTTCGTATGCAGATGTACTACGGTCAGAGCAGGATATGATGTGAACAAGTACGTGTCGAATGGTAGTGTGTATGATATATGTCGATGATAATGGTAGAATCAACTTACGACTCTGTGAGGTTGCAAACATTTATTCCGCAGAGAAGACGCGGGAGACATGGGCGTTGATTGCTGCATGTCGTTGACGGTTGTCAGACATAGGCACAAGCTGGCACTTGCGAGACATGCGTGCCTGCGAAAGAAGTATGCATGCTCGATGGGCGAGATTCTTCGTCCGGTGTATGGACGGACATATTCTTCATGGCCGAGCTGCCGAAGTGCAGTATTGCAGGCGGGAGTCATGAGTCCAGATGCAACGCCTGCCTCAAATGCGTGTCATATGTATGGCGTCGATCGATGACGCGCAGTAGATCAAATGATCATGATACGATTCATTTGCGAGCGGGTTGCCGTGTCGTTGAAACTTGCTGTGTTGTCGACCGGACGCCGCCTCAAAGACCCGGTATACTTGGCATTGATTTCCAGGCTTGGAGGTGACCATGTCGGTGTCGTGTGGCGTTCGGAGAGTGAGATGGCAAAAGGCTGTATGCACGCACGTCGATGGATGTTGATGTAACGTTATGGAGAGGATGGAGGACGGAGGACAGAGGGAAGAGTAAAGAGAAAGCCCGGTGTTTCCCGGCTTGGCGAGAGGAGCGCACTGATCACTTCTTGGCGCTCGCGCAGTACCCCGCGGGTCTCTCTCGGTCTTAGCCGGACTTAGGGTGCACCGACGACTACCCTACCCCATCCATCTCCAACACACGCATGGCCACCAACATGTCCAACTCCAACATGGCTTCTCTGCTGGAGCTCTCCCACGAACTCCTCCACTGCATCTTCACCGAGATCGAGCTCGCCGACCTCTCTGCCTTGGCCCAGACGTGTCGAGTCCTCAACAGCTATATCAGAAGTAACCGCTTGCTCCACAAAGACCTATACACGGGACGGTATGACGAGCCAACGACATGCGAAGAGGAGCCGGACTACGAAGACCTCTTGCATCGAGCAGTCCGCCTCGAGAAGCTGTTCGACACAGAAGACGTGGAGGCGAAAAGACGACACTTGCATTTCGTCGCCCAGGAAATCCCTCGCCTAGTCGAGCGAGCAGACCTGCAGCAAGATAAGAGCAAGAACATGCAATGGCTTGAAGATGCTTTTCGGAATCCAGACAATGTGGACAGCTTTCTCTGCGCAAGCAGCTTGTTCGCGCCAGGTCGTGCTGGCGGCAACGATCAGATGGCCGCGGGTACAGAGGAGCTGAGACAGGCCAGTGCAAAGCTGCACTGCTTGTATGGTGTTCCCATCGACGTAATACCGACAAGATCCTTATCCACCATGCCGCGAAGACCCGCCGACCGCTCACCCAAGACCACTGTTTGCACCCGATCACACTCCGCCGGCAGGACCACTCACACCTACGCACGAAGCAAAGTCTACGACCTTCGCGAGTACACAGATGCCACACGGTGGGGTCCGTTCATGAAGGATGGCAGCCAAAGAGTCGACTGGGAAAAGGTCGAAGCCATCATGATCGTTCTGGGCTTCAACCTGCGGAAGTTCACAGATCGCTCAGACGGCCGCTTTCCGATCGTCTGGCGAGATCCTTGGGTAGGCGCAACACCCGGCTCCTACAAATCAGCTCCCAGAATCGGCGACCCTTCAAATCACCTCGAAGAAGAAGAAGGAGACTACAAGATCCGAGAACTTGCTCTCTCCCTCGATGCCATGGATCCTTACGGCGTGACAGGAAGCTGGATGCGAGTCGTCTGCTTCCTCGACTACAACGACCTCTACGCCTTCAATTTCAGCGAAAGAATCCCCGACTCCCAACCCAGAGAGCCGATTGACACAGAAGAAGGTTTGATTGAACTCAATGAAATCGTACGTGTCTATCCCACTAATACTTCACCAATTTAGCCATCCGACTGATTCGCATCAAGTTGCAAGTCACACGTATCGAAGCACCCGGAACGAGAAACGACGAGGACGAGACGGAAGATGACGGCGATTGGAGAAGTTTCCAGGGCGAAAGATTACCAATCGTGCACTTCCGCGGCACGAGTCGGAGTCTGCATGCGAGTTGGGATCCCAATGCCAATTCGAGGATACGAGGCAGTGTGAGGCAGACTCCCGAGGGAGAAATCAGGTGGACTACATTCTCCATCTTCCATGGTGAGGAAAGGTGGAGGAGTGAAGGTATTCAGGTTGGTGGGCTGAAGTCTGCAAGGGGCGTGCTGGGCAATTGGTTCGACAAGTGAGTCCTTCTCACCTTCAGACGTTTCCAAATACTAATTCCCGTCGCATAGGGACTACGATATGCACGGTCCCGCAGGCCCTACTGCTTTCTGGAAGGAATCCGATGAGCTGGATGAGGAGAAGAGCAGCAGTACGCCCGCACTCTATTCTGACTTCCCATCATAACGTTCTGATAGCGCGAGAGCGAATACGCTCGGCATTGATACCCTGGGCACTACGGAACTTCAATGGCTTGGTGGTTTTGGATGAGGATTAGCTGCATGCTGAAATCCGAAGCATGACACAGAAAGGGAGGAAAACCAGCATCGCTCAACAAACAGAGTCCTTCCCTTTAATGACCGACCACTTGTCCAAGAATCAAACCACAGCTTCTTCCTCCAATCTCTAGGTAGTCGTCCACCATCTCTCGTCCTCTGTCTTTTTCTTCAACAAATCCACAGCATCACAATCAATCATTTTTGACCAGGTATATAGACATGTAGTGAGGCTACAAGATTCGATGGAACTAGAAGCAGAAGCTCGAAAAAGGAGACCGACGGGAACTCATTCATTGATCAAGTCGTCTCACCACATCCACAAAACAATTCTTCACCATCCCCCACCCCAAAACCCCTCCTCCACC
This sequence comes from Pseudocercospora fijiensis CIRAD86, assembly GCF_000340215.1. NCBI lineage: Eukaryota > Fungi > Ascomycota > Dothideomycetes > Mycosphaerellales > Mycosphaerellaceae > Pseudocercospora > Pseudocercospora fijiensis. The sequence goes on along the minus strand of NW_006921540.1, from coordinate 3,418,121 downwards.
ACAATCATCACTCACCCCGTAACACTCTCAACCAACCCCACCTTATCCGTCCAAAAAATCCCATTCTCCTTACACCCCAACCGTTTCGAATAATAACTAATCTTCAACTTCCCCTCCCTCCACTCCCCCACCTCGTTCCTCCTCCCAACCAACCCCCTCTCACAAACCCCCACCCCCCTGCCCTCCAACTTCTCAATCAAAGCCCGAAACAACCACCCCTCAGCCCCCGGAACCGGGATTAAAGGCGTAACGAAAATAATCCAACGCGTATCGTATCGGATTTCGGGGATTGCGTCGAGGAATTGTTTCGGGAGGGTGGTGAGCCAGGAGATTGTGGAGGTTTCGTCGAGGCAGCGGAAGGGGGGACTGGTTGTGTAGTAGAGGCCGATCGCTTCGGAGAAGATTTGGCGGTTGCTCCATAAGAGGTTGGGGAGGGTGTAGGTGGGTTTTATGAGGGGTGGGCCAGAGGATTCGAAGAGGGAGGTGTAGATTTTGTTGCGGAGTTCGGCGGGGAGGGTGAGGAAGGGGGAGGTTTGTTTGGAGGTTTGGAGTTGGGGATTTGGGGAAGGCACGGTGGATTTTTTGGGTTCGGATTCTTCTTCTGCTCTTGATTCGCATTTGATGTTGGTAATGCATTGCCGACGAGCTTTGGCTTGGCGGAACTCTTCAATGTCTAGACCAGCGACTATTGAGGATCGGCGACGGTTGTGCATTGGGATTTGATGGGAATGGGCTCCGATCAGTGGAGGTCCGAGTGGCGAGAAGGCGTGTATGTGGTCCATGTTGCAAGGCTGTTGATGAATCGGGGGACGAAGAGGCAATACCGGTTTAGGCAATTGCGAGGACAAAGGATAGTTTCGGGTAAGAAACAGAAGCCGATTTTGAACCCAGGGAGAATGTGCTTTGTCGTAGTAGGGCTGAACTAGGTTGCCTCGTGAGACGTGTAGGGTCTAATCGCCGTTTCGTGTCGGAGTATCAAGCTTATGGCATCAGGCTGGCATCGAGTTACGAGGGCCAGGGACCAATCGGGAAGAAGTAGGTGTCACGTGTTCTTGAGTCTTGCTGGCAATGGGTGATAAAAGATGCAAAGCAGTGTCAATGCCGCAACAGCGAAACTCCATCTTTTCATAGTATGGCCTATTTCAATGTACCTTATCTGCCGCCGGAGTCCGAGTAGTGTTTCAGTCATAGCGCTAGTCTGACGTCTTGCTCGACATTCTGACGGTGGTAGTATCTCGGAAGTAACCCGGTATCAGCTAGCATTGGCTAGCACTGCTCTGGTCCTCCGCTGACCGCCCGATGTAGGCACAGAGGGCTTCCATACGAGTGGTGTCTCAAGAATCCGGTGTGATGCCAGTAATCCCGTTGTTGGTAAAATGCGGCGAGGCTCTGTTTGAGGACTGTGCTTTGACTCCTGTGCTTCTCGTAAGCGAATGCCTCGATGTATGCCCGATTTGATGAATGTGCCTCGGAATTTTTCAGACATATTTGTGCTCCTCTTCATTTCTGAAGCTGAAATGAATCGCGGATATCCGACGAGGCTTGTAGTCTTGCATCCATTTCTCCGTCGTCGCAACGTGACGGAAAGTCATCATGCTTATCTCGAGCCGACATGCGCCAGCCAGTGCAAGAAGTGGATGCTTCGGACGACTGTACCAAAGCTGTCCATGTTCTCCAACAGGCATTCGGCCCCTTTTCTAATTCCAGGAGTGAAGGGTGTGTTAACGACTCCGCATAGGAATGATACGCTGATCATGTATCGCACGCTGTGAGTGTCTCATTGGTTCCAAGTCGCTGTGGACTTTGGCGGTAGTCTTGATGCATCGGAATGCGTGTTCGCAAAGTTCTAATATCCTAGCAGTACAATGCTCTCCAAGAAGTCCAATGATGCTTCGTTCGCACTAGCAGCGCTCTTTGCATCTCCTGGTTCCTTCAAGATCCGCCAGAGCTATGTTGCTCCAATCGCTCCCGCTTAGCTCGCAGGATCATGCTTCTCACGTCGTCCACACGCGCCTGGCTTGGCTTGAGGTGAGTGTCCAGACGTCCAGGATGTCGAGGCGGTATTGGAGGTGGTTTTGCTTTTTCGCGCTGTGCAGCGTATGTCACAGCAAGATCATCATCGTTCTCAGACTCGTTCTACGTGCCGGAGACTCCGAGGCCTATTGGTGCATCGCCATTGACCTGGCCATCTCCCTCGATTCGTAAATCTCGAGCAACTAGACCTCGAAAGTCCACCCCGACTTCGTGAAGTACGGCAGCTTTTTCAGTGACAGCAGCCATGCATTCCTTGTACATCTCGGACTGACGATCGACGGTGCTTAGCTGCCGTTGCAGCGAGTCGTTGAATTCATCGACTCGCTCCTTGGCCCATTTCACAGCGGCAGATCCGGAAGTGGGCGGAAAGGACGCGTTGAATGTTTTGAAGGTGTAGAGGACAAGAGTGAAGACCACGTACGAATATGCATGAACGTAAGGAACCAGATCTCCGGTGAAAGTAACCTGTCGTATCCGTAAGCGTATGGTGGCCGTTCGGGAAGACAAATAGGTATTTCGAGCCAGTTCTTCGTATCCAAGGCGCAGCAACCAAGATACGTTCTCCTTGGTCTTCTCCATACCACCGCTCGTGTGACTCAATTGCCTGGAGATGGAATTTGCAAGCTTTGATGCGCGTTCGTTGACCTTGGCCTGAATGATTTCCTGCGCAGTCTGATTGCCTTTGATGCCTCGAGCCATTTTGCGCAACTTCTCTGCTCTGTCTACAGCTTCCTCGAAACGCTGCAGCGCAATGTCAATGTCGAGGCCATCGATCTGTGATTCGACCCATCTGATACTTTGCGGTCGACCATCCACATCCACTAAAACAGAGTTGCTACGACTTAGCCCTCCGAAACCCTTCGACTCTTCAGCCTCCATGGCAGCTGCCGCGGCTCTCTTGAGGGACCTGGGATCACGACCTGTTAGTGCTGAGAACGTATCTACATCCTTCGTTCGGCTTGCATGTTCCGCTGCAAGCTGCTTTCGTTGATCTTCCTGCGCTTTGCGGAAAGTGACAATCAGGTTCAACTTGTCGCCTGGATCGCTAGTGGCGTATGTAAAGGACTCATTACCAGCACGGACATTGATTGCATTGGCAATATTCTTGTTCTCCCTGGAATTGCTGTGGCCGATGCTCGTGGAAGCGCGAGTAGAAATGTCAGCAAGGGACACTTCGTTCAGCTGCCAGCATCGATCGGCCACCAGGGTAGTGGTTGAAGCTTGCGGACCACCGTACATGCTCTGCCTGTTGTTCTTCTGCGGTGTCGCCTCTGCCGGCCTCTTCTTCTCGCTCGCAACAAGCAAATGGTCATTGAGCAGGACCAAGGCCACGCGTCTCCTGGGCTTCCACGTTGCGGCATTCAGCTCGACCCATCTCTGACTTTCCATCAGAATGTGTCTACCGGGAATGGCAGGCAGATACTTTTGACTGCCTTCAACGCGCTTCCACAGCGTCTGAAGATGAGTGCTCCACATGGCTTCCAGGTTCGCGACGCTGCTCCTATTCGCGCGCTTCCGGTCGGCCAGGCTGAGAGTGCTCCCGGAGTTGACGTCTGCACCGCCAGCTGACGTCGCGTGTCCCAAGGCGCCCGTCAACTCCGTCATGTATGTTTGCAGAGTGCGCATCTCGTTCTTCAGCTTATCGGCCTCTTTGGAGATCTTGATGAACTGGGTGCGGTTCTGGTAGACATTGTGCTGCAGATCAGCCTCGGTGTGCGACTTGACATTCTGCAGGTCCTTTTGGAAGGCGATGATGTCCTGCTCCGTAGCATCTCCCAGCACGGTCTGGACGTACTTCTCGGCGTTGAGACTGGGGTCCTTCAATGCGCGCATGTCCACCTGAAGCTTGCCCTTTCCTCTCTCGCGCTCCGGACTTGCGCGTCCCCTCGACGTGGCCGGACGCGCCGTATCGGGGCGTGCCATACTGCTCGCATACTGGGCCGGCATTGCGGGCATGGCCGGCATGGGAGGAGCTGGGCCATCTTGGGGCATGCCTCCTGCGAACCGCGTCGAGTATCGTCGCATGACCAGTTCGCTCGTGTCGCCGCCCAACCGCGGTCTCTCACGCGATCGGGAAGTGGTGGCGGTGTCATGCGAGCCGACGGTCCATGTGCTGTTGTTCCTGCTGACCGACGCATCGCGAGACTGCTGGATGCTGCTGGCGGAGCTGTTGATGGGCGCGGATATCTTCAGTCGCGTGGTGGCCGTCGTCTTCTTTCGCCGCAGCGATATGCCTTTGGACTCCGACATGGCGAATGCTGTTGCATATAGTATTGGTGCACCTCACTGCCCCCAATCGAGCCCAATGTGTAGGCGGAGTTGTACTCGGCATGCACAAGCTGCGAGCTGTGGAGACATGGCCTCCGTAGCCAAGCCAGATCTCCAGTCCCAGTCCCGAAGCTCCTCTCCAAACTTTCATGCACTACCTTCAACCACACCACTAATACTGACTGTGGCATACTTCAATTCATCCTAACGTCGACACCATCGTCGCGAATCGCTCACATCGTTAGTAAAACTCGCGGCTGTTGCAAACCCTCGACAACACTACCGCCATGGCCTCGACACTACCTTCATCAGGCCCATCAATCACCACCATCGCTGTGGCAGCAGCTGGCGTCGTTACAGCTGGCGCCCTCGCATACGCAGTCTACTTCGATCACCGCCGAAGAAGCGATCCCGAGTTCCGCAGATACCTCAAAAAGCAGCACAAGAAGGTCCACAAGTCAGACCTTGAAGCTTCAAAAGCCGCCGAGCACGCGCAAAAGCAAAGGATCCGCGATGTTGTCGACGACGCCAACGAGGATGGCTTCCCACGAGATCAAGACGAGACCGAGGCATACTTCATGCAGGAAGTCGCACGAGGAGAGCAGATGTGCACGGATGGAAGCGACCCCGTCGATGCCGCCCTCTGCTTTTACAAGGCTTTGAAGGTTTACCCACAACCGAGAGAATTGATCAGTATCTACGACAAGACAGTGCCAAAGGTGTGTATTGGTATGGCGAGAGAGAAGCTTTGCACCCGCTAACGATAGTCTACAGCCAATCCTCGCCATTCTCGCCGAAATGATCGCCGTCGACCCAAGCATATCCTTAACAGGCAGCTCGGGTGCTTCTGACGCCGGCAGCGACAAGGTCGAGTAGTTCTCGCGCCTGCAATCAATGTGCACACAGTGTGTGAGGCTAGCGGCAATGCAAGCGATGGTCCGCACGTGGGGGAAAGATAGTTCCGAGTCGCATATCACGGAGGAAGATGCTTTGTCGAGCCTCGACTAGGCTTGCGCACGCCTTTCGCTGAATAGTCTGGAGCGCTCAGAAGGAGAGAGCAGAGCTGCGATGATAGTGCGAAGAGCTTCTATCGTGTCTTTGATAACCAAGCATGCCTCGACAGCTCTTCGAGGCATTGTAGGAAAAGTAGGAGCATTAGATGGCGTAGACTTGGGAGAGAGGGCGCAGGCAGGCATTCTTCTGGTTCCGCTTGGCTTGCGAGAGGATCTCATCTCATGGACTGTATAAAGCGAATTGTACATTTACAGCATATTTCGATGCGCAACGACTAGAGCTCCCGACCACCCAGAAAATACTGACTACGCTTAGCCCCAGCTCTGGGTCTTGGCTCCAGCCTTGCGACACTCAATCTACAACTTTGACCTCTACCACTCCTTTTCAGCGCCTTTCAACGTCAATCCCAATTCCTCCCTAACATACGATGCTCAAATGCGCACGATTAAGAACCCAAGAACATGGAGGTCCAAAGCCAGAACATACTTACCTCCAAGTAAGACCTACCTCCAACCGCTCAACTCTCAATCATCGACCTCAGAGTGCACAACTCCTCCTCACTACTCTTTCTCTTTCTCAAAGCCCACTCGAATTTCTCCCTCAATCATTCACTTCCATTGTCTGATCCTCCTATCCCATTCTCCAGACAACGCTCGACTGTTTCCCTCGCTCTTATGTATCCAATTTGGGGGATTCCATCGAATGACGAAGACGAAAATGCTGATAGCAAAAGGAAACAAAGATTTTGTATTACCGTAGAGTTGTTTTGTTCGTTGAAGGTGAGTGCTAGATACATGAGAGAATGTGTGAAGACCGGAAGGGATTTGGATTTGGATTTGGATTTGGATTTGGATTGTCGAGGAATTGAATGGATATTCGTAGATTTCGCGAGGGGATTCTCGAAGGGGAGGTGTAGGGGAGATACTAATATTCTTTTCGGTGGACGTGAACCCAGGCCGGGTCTGCTTCTTCAACGTCGGTACGAACCTCGAGAACTCTTTCTAATTCTATCTCCATATCTGCTCAGAATGTATGGTATTGGGGTCATCAAAGCGCTGACGATTCCCAAGATCGTCAAGGTCCATTTCACGCCCAAGTGATCGAAGATCGGGATCGCAGCGACGTACATTCCCGCAGACACCAGGTACCGCACAAATGTGACGCTTGCCAAAGCACTTGCAGAATGAGGTCCATAGGCGTCGATGAGATACTGATATGAAGACATGTAGATGCAAAGCGTACTGTAGCCTAGGAAGATGCTTCCGGCTAACGGTGACCAGTAAGAGCTGGTTGGAGAAGAGGTCCAGCCGATCCAGAACATTGAAATTGGGAGGAAAGGTGCACCGTAGATTGCGAATGTCAGTCGACGTTCGGGCGGGACATGGTCGTCTCCATTGCTGACTGCCAAGGCCAGATCTGCTTTATATCGTTGGTAGACGAGCGGGATTTGGAATGCTGTAAGGATGATGCCGACTGCAGTGCCCGCGAATGCGACTCCGGTCATGCCTTGGCTGAAGCCGTACATTTCTCTGAATATGTAGTCATATCCTTGAAAGAAGACAAAGATGACCACGTATATCACGGTCAGGTACAAACTCAGGCACATCACGATAGGCTCGTTGAAAAGAAGGGCCAATGGCCGATACAGTGCAGCTCTCAGGCGCTGCCTGAAGGTGATGCGGTTGAGATCGACTTCAGCGAAGAATCGTTGGTTGCATTCGATGGTGCGAAGCCGTTTGGCACGCCATCGAAGTAGGGTCGGTGGGTGTGTTTCCGGCTGGACAAGGGTCACAGACAGCAGTATTGCGGCGGAACTTATCAATGTGACCCACTCGCACCATCTCCAGCTCAAAGTCTTTGACTCAACGATGTAGCCCCCAATGATCGGTCCTGCCGTACGGTCAGCAAGGACGAAAAGTGTGCATTGCACTGATGTGTTGCGTACCGCAAATTGGACCTGTAAAGGCGATGACCGCGAATGCCGGGAACGCCCAGGCTCGCTCCGTATGGGTCCATAGATCCGACACAGAACCACCAGCACAGCAGAGCGGTGCTGCAGCGAAGTAACCGGCAGCAGTTCGAAATACAGCTTGTGATGCCATATTGGGAGCCAGAGCAGAGGCCATGGTGAAGATCATGAATAAGGCCATCGTTGCGATGTATACAGCACTACGTCCGTACTCTTCAGAGATTGGCCCGGCGGTAAGAACTCCAAAGGACAAGCCCACGAGGAACAATGCCGTTGCTAGCGATTCAATCTTCGTTGACACGCCAAAGTCCTGAGCGGCAGGAACGAGCGCGGCTGCATCAATGCTTGACGCAACAGTGGTGATCCATGCTATGAGAGTGACATTTATGCTGTAATTGTGAGCATAAAGCGGTGCCGAATGCGGTTGTCTCAGCTTACGTCGCCAATGCTCTAAGCCTGAAGCTCCATTTCGTAGGGTCAGTATCGCTGCCAGAGGCAGCAAATGTTACCATGAATGGAGAGCTGACATCTTTTGGAACTTGTGTTCTGTGGTTCAGGTCACGACTTTTGATCATTGCGTCGTCGAATGGGCCATCCGGGCCATCCGCAATCGTTGCCTCTGCACGGCTCTCGTGTGGTGCATTTCGCAGCTCGTTGGTTACAGACTGGGATATGGCAGTATTGGAAGTAAGTCGAGCTGCTGGATTCCGGGTTTGCATTTCTCGATACTGGTGTACCGCGAACATGATGCATATATTGAGGCGCCGTGGAGGTCGCTTGCTATTGAAAATGCAGAGAAGAGAGGGCATTGAGACCTGGCCTGTACATGATCCATTCAGAGTGAGGGTGTCCTTCATACGGTGCTATAAGCCGTCTTCGTGGAAGATGGCGTGGTTCAACTGCCTCCGCCCTGAGGGCCCACGCGCGAGCAAAATACGGCCAAACCGGTGTAGGCTCCACATCTTTTGGCGTCATATTGACTCTGGAGCTCGACGCACGGGGCCAGGTCAAGGCGTGTGTGGCCGATCATGGTCAGCTCGATGTTGTACAAGAGAAGAGAAGCATCAGAAGAGTGCCACAACAAAGAAGCTGCTCACATACCCTAGGCCCAAAGAAGTTAGTGCTGCCGAGGAGCCGAAAAGGCAATTGACCGCAGCAGCCTTCACACCACCCGCCTACTCCAATGCTTCAACTTAGATGATCAGCATCAGCATCACTGCGGCTGCAGCATGATGTTGCTCTCAGCTGGATCTCGAGGACTCCGCTCGCGCCCTGACCACAGACTTCCTTCACCGAGCTCCTGCGCGCTTCCCACTGGATCCAAGGCTTCTGAATTGCTGGTCGTTGAGACTCGCTCGCTCCGGTCAGCTACTTCGATCCTCCATAATGGCCGTGAATCCACCAGGTCTTCGGAGGAGCTAGCAGCACTGCATCAAAGAGAAGGCCCTTGAGGATTTCGGTGCTCGCGCGGCTGAAGTGAGGTTGTACAACGTCAGTAAGCTTTCTTTCAGAAAGAGATTGCAGGAGCGGTAGTCAGAGTTACGGAAAAGGGACAAATGATCTATACTGGCGATGGACATTTAAGCGGGAATGAGTGACGAATACTGCTGCATAGGACTGTCGAACTCACATATGGCTTCGGGGAGTTAAAAGTGTGCGGAGCTTTCGTAAGACGCACAACTCCACCGGTCTTGTATGGCTTCGACAAGAGAATGTACTGGAAGTCGTATCGCATCCAGAGGTGGCGTCTGAACCCATCAGCCCACGGCCAAGGTCTCTGACCGGTCTGGTTGATGCATGAAGTTCGCTCAACACAGGTAGGTGAAAGACCACGAGACCAGATGGCCTCCCGGACGTAGCAGTCTCGTGCGGCACCTCACCTGTTCAGAAAGAGGTCGACATGGTAGGATGATGTAAACGGCTCTTTTCCATCGTCAGAACTCGTAGCACGCGAGTTGCTGTGGGTTAAAGAAATGCTCCTCCTGGTTGCACACCGATGGCACGAACATCCCAACGCTGGGTGAGGAGCGGCTGGCGTACGCATGTACGAGTACTCGCACCGGTATGCATTGTGCTGGTGACTCGGCAATGCCTCGATAGCTGGGCTGTGTGATCATCTAACCAGTATCTATAAAGCCGCCTCCTTTCCAGTCCACATGAGAACAGCAGCAGCTTGCAAACACAATCATCAATCGCCTCACTTGATAAATTTACCCATCTCTTTCACCATGACTGGAAGCGCTTCCGAACATCAGGAGACTGCAGTCTCGTCCATGCCAGCGCGGCTCGAGACTCTGAGCTTCACGAAACTGCTTTCCGGAGACAAAGCAGAGATGGGACGCCTGCTAGTTTCTTGCCAGACTGACGGCTTCTATTATCTGGATCTCAGAGACTGGAAGGATGGACAGTTTGTCAGACTTCTGGACAGCCTCAATAGAATCATGAACGAATGGTTCAAGCTACCGCTTGAAGAGAAAGAGAAAGCAGTAGCTTTGTCTGATGCTCAAGGGTGAGCGACTCCCTTGATCCTCATTGACCTACGTCTAATGTGAAATAGATACAAGCCATTGGGCCAGCAATCTGGACCAATTGAGAAGACCCGAGATGGCTACGAGTCACTGCGGGTGAGCCGCACGCAGCTGCTGGATGGCGAGCCTCTCTCTGCAGTCCTGAGCGATAATCTGGCCGACTTCAGGATGCTGCTGGACCAAAGCCACTACATCACAATGTCCATCCTGGGTTGGCTGTCAGATGCACTGCAAGTCCCTGTCCCTGAACGCTTCGAGAATTATCATCCCGATGACGGCACCTCTCGCAGTGCCTTCGACTTCATCCATCATCCGCCAAAGCCAGATCATGGAGGCATGGGCCACAACATGCATACCGACCTCGGCCTTTTAACTCTGCTGTTCAACCAGCAACCAGGCCTGCAGGTCATCACACCACAGACCAATGAATGGCAGTACGTCACGCCACGCCACGGATTTGCAGTGATGAATGTTGGCGATACATTAATGATGGCTTCGCAAGATCGTCTCCGCTCTGCTCTCCACCGGGTCTACCCCATGGGAGGCACTATGAAGGAGCATCGCTACTCCACAGCATATTTCTTGAGGCCGAGCGACAGTGCCACGGTGAAGGATTTGGAGGGCAATATAGTGACTGCCGAAGAGTGGTTTAAGCGCAAGTTTAAGTCATTCACAATGAACTTGGAGGAGCAACGTAACGACTCGCTCGCATTTGGAGGCATTGATCGCACGCTAAAGATCAAGGTCTGAATGGTCTGAGAGTCAGAAGGAAGAGTGGCGCTACGCTCGCTTTTGTATTTCCAATATAGTTCATTCCTCACGCAAAATTGCATTCACAATGTCCTCTGCATATCAATTTAGACTGGCAAATTGGTCCTATTATCAACAAATCAGTTTTCTGTGGACTTGGCTTTTTGAAAGTGTGATGAGTCAGCAGCATGCGACTTCACACAAACTTCCACAACTCCAACACCAGTATCCTAAAACCCCCATCCACCAAATCGCAACACCACAACCATGACCGACACCCGCAGCCTCATAACCCGCTTCAAATTCTCAACCCTCCTAAACCAAGACCAACAAGGCCGGCGCATCGTCCTCCAAGGCACAATCTCCGGGCAACCAGCCCTCCTCCTCGCCGAACGCGGCGCCTTCAAAACAGAACCAAACTACCTCGGCTCCTTCTCGCGTCTTCTGGCCCACGTGAAAACCCTCGGAGACAATGACATCTACCACTGGTACCTAGCCAACTCCATGACAGAAAACACAATCGACGAACCCACGCCCCCGGATTTAAAGATAAACCTCATATACCCTTGCACCGAAACACATATCCGGAAGTACTCATTCCAGCAAGCACGTGTCGTGAGAGAGACGGCCGAGATTTATGAGGAGTTTGTGAGGCCTTATATGAAAGTTTGTCGGGAGGAGGGGAGATTGAATTGGGTGTTCAATATTTTGGAAGGAAAAAGTGAGCAAGAGAATGTGTTGTTTCGATCTCACGAAGCAGATCCGCAGGATGATTTCCTTTTACTTCCGGATTTGAATTGGGATCGTTCGACGCTCGGGTCTTTACATTTATTGGCGTTACCGATGAGGCGGGATATTTGGTCGGTGAGGGATTTGAAGAAGAGGGATGTCGAGTGGTTGAAACATTTGAGGGAGACTTTGACGAGGAGTGTGAAGGAGTTGTATGCTGGGTTGGAGGAGGATATGCTGAAGTTTTATGTGCATTATCAGCCGACGTATTATCATTTTCATGTGCATGTTGTGCATGTGGATCTTGATGCTACGGGGACGCAGGCTGTGGGGAAGGCGTTGGGGTTTGATCATGTTGTTTCGCAGTTGGAGAATTTGGGGGGTGGGGAGGAGGCGGGGATGCATCTGGTTGAGTTGTCGTATACGGTTGGGGAGAGTAGTGAGTTGTGGCAGCAGGTTTATTTGCCGTTGAAGGAGGGGAGGACGCCGAGCGTTTTGCAGTGAGAAAATTGTTGTGGTGCAGTTGTCTCTATGACAGTTGAGGCCTATTGCCTTTCAGTGCATCTGGAGCTACATTGGGGCCTGCGCAGCGATATTACCCTTCACGAGCGATGCAGAGAGTCCTGCGGGTCGGTGATGCCCACGAAAAGAAAGATCTCATCTGCGTGTATCCGTCTGTGTCTGCTGATAAGCCAAATCGAACTCAACCGGCTCCTCTCGTGACTTGAGGAACTTCGGTGTCTTCACCGGTGAGCTTCAACTCTATTCCCATTCTTGATTTCCGGTACTTATAGTTTCCACCTATCACATGCGAGGTCCCGTATTCGCAAGACTCTGACCCGAGACAGCATGTAAGGTCTAGGCAGCTCGTGCGCGTTCAGATTACAGTATGCAAGAGTACAGCTATGAACATTTCAGCACGTGAAAGGAAGACTCGGCCTTCTGCTCTATATCAAAATCGATCGCGCTCTCAGTTCGCTTCCGACGGTCTCCAACAGTTCTCTTCCTCTGTGAGCCTCACTTCAACATCCCTCGGTGCATTCCGCATCTCATCTTGCCCTGGTAGTTGGTCAGTACTTGGCTCCGCTGGGCATAATGCCGATCTCCCCAAGAGAATCGCGAACGTAGGGTATCCCGGGTATCCCACAAGCGTGCTAGGTGCAAGTTCGGAACGAAATCTTTCCAGTGCGGCCGAATCGGAAAGCAGGTCTATTCAAGTTGCAAAATCTCTATCCTACTTTTGGGTTATATGTCAATCCCTGGCCATGATGTAGTTTTCTGCAACACCTGGCATAGATGCAATCGCTTCTAGGGTATCCAAATGCACATCCTCTTTTCCAATGACACCCCATCTACAATATCCCGAGATCTCGCAAGTCTATTCTGTTCTCTGCTTCTTGTTTCTAAGAGCATCGAGAAACTCTTTTGGTGGCTGTTGTCTGTAGCCCTGTGGATTGTTCTCGGTCCACCTCCAAAGGTCGGCGCAGGCGTCCTCGAGAGTGTGGGTAGCTTTCCATCCAAGCTCCTTATTCGCACGCGATGGGTTCGCTGTGAGGTCGAGCACGTCGCCTGCACGGCGTGGAGCGACTTCGTAGGGTAGATCACGTCCCACGGCTTTGCTGAAGGCCTTGATCATTTCATAGACTGTGGAACCCCGGCCAGTCCCCAGATTCCACGCGCGTACACCTGGCTTGTTCGAGCGCAAGTGGTTCAACGCAACAAGATGGCCGTCAGCCAGATCGAGAATGTGAATGTAGTCACGAATTGCAGTGCCATCCTTTGATGCATAGTCTACTCAAGTCAGTGTGCTGAGCAGCGTAGATAGGTACTGATCTGTGCTCACCATCTCCAAACACGAGAAGCTTTTCACGCTTGCCAACTGCAACCTGGGCCAGCAGCGGAAGAAGGTTGTAAGGAACGCCTGTCGGGTCTTCGCCCATCACACCACTGGGATGGCTTCCGGCAGGGTTGAAGTATCTCAGCAATGCGGCATTGAACTCGTCTCCGGCGCTGCCTGCTTCTTGGGCCTTGACTCTTTCCGAGTTAATGTAGTCTGTGATCATGGTCTCGACTGCAAATTTGGTGTTGCCGTACGGGTTTGTTGGGCCAAGAGGACATTCTTCTGGGATCGGAATCATGTCCTTGAATCGCGTCGCGTCGCCATAAACCGTGGCAGACGAGGAGAACACGATGTTCGTGACTTTGTGCTTCTGCATGCTGCGGAGCAGGCACAATGTGCCATAGACATTGACATGGTAGTAGTCCAGAGGTCTCTTTCCCGATTCTCCCACAGCTTTTAGTGCAGCAAAGTGAATGACATTGTCAATGTCTGGGTGCGCCGCGAAAACCTCGTCAAGCTGCTTCTCGTCGGTGATGTCGCATTTGACGTATTCGGGTCGCTTGCCGCAGATCAGCTCAATGCGATTGAGGACTTCGTCGGAGGAATTATAGAGGTTGTCGACGATGACGACTTTGTAGTCTGCTTCGAGAAGCGCGAGAGCGGTAAAGGAGCCGATGTATCCCGTGCCGCTGCATTGGCATATGGCATCAGCATCGCATGGTCAAAGTGTAAGGTGTCCCAGAATGGGAAGAATGTCTTACCCGGTCACCAGCACTGATCCTACAACCATTTTGTCGTCCGCTTGTCAAATCTCAAGCTATTGAATCTGTTTCTGATTTGTAGGTAGAACTTCTCTCGGGTAGCAGCTGCTCGTCGTCGACTCGATATGTTGCTTCTGAGGGGTTGCACAAGTGGATTCTTTTTAAGCTCGAGACAGCTCCCCCTTTTAAGGCTCGAACCGCTGATCGCTGCCAGGAACTTTTTGTAGGGCTGAACATCGGGAAGTGGGCGAGCCTCGTTTCCACTCACTCCGGCATGTGGTGCTTCCTTCCGAGTAACATGCTCAGACGGTCAGACCTCATCATCATTCTCACCGCAGCAGCTGTTCTTGCCATCGACACTGGAGCACAAATGGCGCGACTAGTCCAGTTCTGACGTTGTGAAGCCATTCCGAGCAGCGCCAGGAGAGTAGGTCTTCGCTTGCAGAAGCATGGCGTGACAATACGTGGTTCAAGTGGCCGCTTTCACACCTTAGAGCTCTCGTGATAGAGCTTTCACGTGGCCTAATGCCGGCCACTTCAACTGGACAGGCATCTTCCCACCTTGATTCAAGGACCGTTGAGCCTTTTTGTGCCTTTCGTTGCCCTCCGCAAATGCTGGCGAGGGCATAGTGCAGCAACGTCTAATACAGATCCTGCGAACCACCACGTCTCAAGTTTTGGGCGCAAAAGCGCAAAGGTGTGGGTCCGGAACTGGCCACAATCGCCTGTAATCGTTGCTGAGCAGCGACGCTGCGAGATCCCAGGCACTTCTCGGATCCGAAGGCTATCAAGGGCGGTGTCCCGATTCAGCATCGAGTAGGTCCGCTGCACAGCATAGACGAACTCTTCTAACATCCAGCGCTCTACTGTGTTCTACACTCCTAAATACACTCCACCATGGCGAACAGGAAGGATTGCTACATTCCGAGGCCACTCACAACATCCGACATACCAACATGCGCACGCATCGCTGGACTGGCCTTTGAATTTGATCGGCAAACACAATTCAAGGCGCGAAGTCTACTGAACCCTTATGATCATGAAGCAGGAATGCAAGATGCCTTGGCCTACTGGCTCAGCCAAGCTCCAGGAACGATGGACATCACAGTCGCTGAAGACCCATCAACAAAATCTGTGATCGGCTGGGTTGCCTGGGTCTATCGTGGCTTTAACTCTGCCGAAGGTCACGCACGACGGGAAAGGGAGCTGAAGCAGCTCGAGGACATCCATGCCGAGGGCAGGCAAATTGCTAGACCAACGTCGCCGGTGGTGGAATCTGTAACATCCGAAAAGTCAGCGCGGGCCAGACTCGAGCAATACACAGGCGACCATCTCAAGGTCTGGATGGAACGTCTCATGCCTCTCGGGACCAAGTGCATGTATATTTCCAGTATAGTCGTGCGTCCTTCCCATCAAGGCAAAGGGGTAGGCTCGGCACTGATTCATCGAGGTACGGCCCGAGCAGATGAGGAAAACGTATTCTGCTGGGTGCATGCTAGTGAAGTTGGCACAGTGGCATTTGAGCGCCAAGGATTCAAGACTATAGGAAAGCTGGAACTCGATCTCGATCGCTGGAACACAGAGGGCATCGTGCCTCCCGATGGTTCGCGATGGGGGATGTACACCTTCAATTACATGCGAAGAGACGCTCGTTAGCTACAATTTTGACGTTAAACATAGGAGAAGCAAGATTTTCTTTTCCCTCATGCGAAAACATCGCCTGATGTGACGGTGCGCCAAGTAATCTGTTGAACATTCCAGGCCAGTGGAATTGCTATGGCCACCGTAAGGGTCCTAAGTGGTGACAGCAGGTAGCACTGTCGATCAAGACGAGCAAATCAGATACAACAAGCGTCGTGAAAGACGCTATAGAGAGATGGCAGCAGGAGGAGAAGCTGAAGTCGAAAGAAAGTCCCACGGACCCAATCCCGGTCCTAGAATAGTGCTCGCTTATGCAAGATGCCGAGGCCCGTGTGTTGTGCCGGCAACAAGGTACAATGGAATGCATTGACGGGCCGGATGCATCATTGTTAGCCAGAGTACTCGAAAGCACTTCGCGATGGCCGCAATGCTCCCCAACTTCTCAAACGAGTTCTTATTGTGATGACAATACAAGAGCACAATCACGAAGTGAGAATAGAGCGCAACAATAGCATCCGCAGATAAGGTTTGGCACTAGTGCCACTGGCTTTCGAGGACCCACCGCCGAATCCTCACTACTTCAAACTGCGAAACTTCCATCGACTTTCTCCCCACAACATCAACAACCCCAAGACCTGTCGCAGCCATGTCTGGCCGCAATCAGACACCGGCAACAACACGCCAAACACGCTCTCGTGCACAGACGCCACTGCCAGCATTGCCAACACGTCAGTCGCACGCGTATGGCGCTCAAGGCAAAGCCGCCATAGCGTCGCAAGTCAATACAACTCAATCTGGCTTCCAGAATGCATTCGCAAACAACACACGCAAACGTGGCACAACTCGCGAACCAACGCGCGATCCCTCACCAGAAGGTGCCGCACCATCCAATAACAACCGCTTTCGCAAGAAGACCAAAGCACCAGAACTAGTTCCACGAGCAGAAACCTATGTCGATGACGAGCCCGAGGTAGAAGACGAACCTGCGCTTGAACAAGAACGTGCACCAAAGACCAATGGCTTTGCTTGGAATGGCCCAGGTCGCCAAGCAATTTTGGAGTCGACTCCCGACGACGCAAGACCCGCCACCTCTCTTCAAAACAGCGCACTCTACACTGCTTCCCACGGTCCCCCACCGCCTCCACCTCCACCACCGAGGCAGCCGACTGACCCATTCGGCCGCAATCCAGAGCGTCAAGAAGCGCATGCTCGCCCAGAGCGATTCCAACCAAACTCATTCATGGTATTTATTCACACATTACCGCGGTACCTTCGGAGGCTTGTCAGCGATGCTAATGGCCTCAAGGGTATCCTCTCAATCGTGCTTCTCACAATTGCAGCTCTGATTGCCATGGCACGTCTACCGCTGCCAAATTCGCTCGCGCAGCTCAGACATCACGCTCTCGTGGAGACGGCTTGGATCATCGGCCTACCAGGATACTCGTCGCCAAAGGAGCTCCAACTGCGCTGGGAAATGTTTCTGAACGATGATGCTTTCTGGGATCTCCTGCCACCAAATCAGACTATACCGAGCTTGCAGTACGGTATCAACGCTCATTTCAAATCTCGACTCGACAAGGCCGACAACGCTACGGAAGCCATGCGACAGACCATCGCTGTGCAGCAAGCTGCAATTGCAGAGCTGCAACGCATTCTGCCGCGCACCATTGTTACCGAAGAGGTGGACGGCGAATGGCAAATACCAGCTCACTTCTGGAAAGCGCTCTCCGACAAGATGACACGACCAAGCGACTCATCTGAAATCTGGGACCACTTCATCCAGAGCAACGAAGAGAAGCTACAAGCTGTCTTTCTGGGAGTTTTAGATCAAGAGATGGATAATGTCGCCTCTCGTCATCAACTCGTCAGCAAAGACGCCTTCCAAGCCGCCATGGTTGCGAACAACAGGCTCATGGAAGAGGAGATGGCGGAAACGCTCCACAAATTCCGCACAGAAATCTTGACTGAAGCTCGCGACGTTGCCAAGGACACTCTCGAGAAGTCTGAAATTATGGCTATGGCTCGCGCTAATATTGCCGCTCTTGGCAATGCCAACGTCGTCTACAATACGGACAAGGCTCTTCGCCAGGTCAATTACCTCTCAGTCGGCAGCGGCGCTGCAATTGACCCTCGCACCACCTCCAAGACACAGCACCCATCCAATACATGGTACTACTGGCTTGGCACAAAATTCGGCATCTGGACTCAAGTCCCAAACCCACCATCTTCAGCTATCCAGGCGTGGGACGAGACCACGCAGTGCTGGTGCTCCGCCAACTCTACCGAACACAGAGCGCAGCTTGGTGTCAGGCTATCGCGTAAGATCTGGCCGACCGAGCTTACCATCGAGCACGCCCCTGCTATGGCAACCCGCAACATCGCTGCAGCTCCGAAGGACTTCGAGGTGTGGTTCGAGCTTGACCCGGCCGAAGCGGACCGCATTTATGAGGAAATCGGTGGCAAAACCTCGCGCTTCGCTGGCGACCGACCATGCTCCAGCACGCCGCCAGACGACTTAAGACCTTGGGCCTGCCTCATGACCGACTGGTACGACATCGACAGCCACAATTTCGTCCAGTCTTTCAAATTCTTTCCAGACATGCAGAGCCACGGTATCAGCACGAACAGAGTCGTATTCCGAGTGACGGACAATTGGGGAGCCGATCACACGTGTATGTACAGGTGGAGGCTCGCTGGAGAGGAGGTTCCGCAGTGATTTGACATTCTGTTTCGAAATTCTGGACGGGTTCACAGCACCTAAGGGGATATCTAGGTGATTTTAGCGATGGCGTTCTGCATGAGATACCCCAATGTGAACGAAATGAAACATGCCCAAACTCTTTTATCTATCGTGCTTTCTTATCTTTGGCTTCCGTCAAAATGGGTGATTCTGAACAATTCGAGGCAAATCTGGATGATGATAGCGAGGCATATTTCATCGAGAAACCTCATGGTAAGGAATTAAAGCTTGTACAAACTAACTCACATCTTTCGTGCCTTCTTCCCTTTGCTTCGTTCAAAGGCGTGCTTCTGAGCAGTTCGAGGGGAATCCGGATGATGATGCTATAGCAAGGCATCTTTCATCGAGAAGCCTCGTAGTAAGCGAGCGACTGGACTCAAGCGTGAATCCGCCTGCAACATCCTTTTATACATTGCCTTCCGGCAAAAAGGGCGCTTCGAAGCAATTCGAGGGAAATCCTGATAATCATGGCAAGGCATCTGTCATCGAGCAACCTCGTAGTCAGCGCAAGCGTAAACCCGCCTGCAGCGTCCTTTCCTACGCTGCTTTCCGCCGATGAGAGTATTCTACGGTCGTTAAGAGAAGATCAGATGTACCAGTGATTTGCTCAGTAGTGGAGCTTGCCCTAGGAGACCAACTAAAAGCAAGGGTGAACAATCAAGCGTGAACCCACCTGCAGCGTCCTTTTCTACATTTCCTTCCGCCGATAAGGGTATTTCCACGGTCGTCGAGAGAGGATCAGATGTACTCGTGACTTGCTCAGTAGTGGAGCTGGAGGCAAGAGTGAACTCACGCCTGCGTTCGTTTCTGTTGTAAACGGTGTTTCTATGATTGTTGATGGAAACTTAGATGGGTTGATACATCATCGAGTGTAATAGGGATGTAAGAGTTCATGGAACAAGAAAACATTCAAGACTAAATCAAGCTCCAAAAGACCCGGTAATACAACGCCATCCAAATTTTAGTGTCGCGGCCATCAAGCATTATCACAAAACATCATTCTACTCGACCGACCCGAGCTTCTCCCACTACTCCTAGCAGAATCCAACAACTTCCCATACACAGCCAGGTGATCCTGAACATCCTTGACAATCCTGGGCGTGCCAGCCTCATCTTGCTCCAGTGCATCGCGGACGATGTATACTCTTCCTTCCCAAGGTCGAAGCTTATAGCCAGGCTCTGAGACATTGCTTGCGATGAGGCGGTACGTGTGGCCGAGAAGATGGCGCTGGACTGTGTTTAGTGGAAGCTCATCGTTTGAGAAATTCAGGATCACGAGTGCAGTCTGTCCATCTTCAGCCATCTTGGTGTAGGTGAAGGTGTGGGTGTTCTCGTAGTCGTAGGTGGCGAAGGTACCGAACATGAAGAGCTCCCGATAGTGCTTGCGCATGGCGATTCTGTCTTTCCAGAAGAGCCAAATGCTGTTCGGGTCCTTCTTCTGGGCTTCGACGTTCAGCCAGTCGTAGTTGTCGTTGACTTTCATCCAAGGTGGGTTGCTGCCTGTGAAGCCAGCATTCGCTTCGTTGCTCCACTGCACAGGCGTGCGAGAGTTGTCTCTGCCGACCTTGAAGACGCCCCTGATGGCATTGTCGTGAGCGAAAGGATCCTTCTCACGATTAAGCTCGACATAGTCTCCGATGTAGATGTGAGCGTCAGGATCTTTGAACTCGGAGGAGCCCCAACTGATTGGCATATTCAGCATGCCTATCTCTTGGCCTTGATAGAGAAACTCAGTGCCTGACAGCGTGGTCTGAAGGAGACAGAGAAGCTTGCCGGCTTCACGCCAATGCCTAGACTCAGGTGTTGCGTAGCGGGCAATGCTGCGAGGCTGGTCGTGGTTTTCCATAAAGACAGTGCCCCACGCATTGGTATCTGTGATGAGGTTCTGCACCTTGGCAATGGCTGTCTTGAATCCTGGTAGCGTATAGCTTGGATCATCGTCCATATAGTTGCAGACTTCATGCTTGGCGTACTCATCAGGATTGTCGTTATTCCCAAGCTTGACCATGTCGAAGTCGAATACCATGCTCAACTCTTTCTCCTCTGGTCTCACGTATCGCAGCAGCTCCTCATATGGTGTGAGAGGCAGCTCACCAACGATCATGATGTCCTTGCCTGGAGCATCTCGATCGATCTTTTCGCGAATCTCTTTCAGCCATGGGTGCATCTTGGGGCCGTTAATGTAATGCTTGCTGCCTGGCTGCCATCTCCCTGGAACGACAGGCGGATCGATGTCCGGGTAGGAAAGATCTTTGCAGAATCGATTCGCAGTGTCCAAGCGGAAACCGTCGACGCCACGGTCCAACCAGAACTTAATCGCCGAGTCGTACACAGCCGCTCGCATGTCTGCATTATCCCAGTTCAAATCTGGTTGGGATTCAAGGAAGAGATGGATGTAATACTGCTCGCGCTCGGGAATCCAGGTCCAAGCACTGCCACCGAATGCTGCTCTCCAGTTGGACGGTTCTTCGATTTTGTGCTCACCAATCATGTGGTCTGGGCGTTTGTCTCCCCACATATACCAGTCTGCCTTTGGATTGTCTTTCGATTTGCGACTCTCCAGAAACCATTGGTGCTTGTCGCTTGTATGAGTGATAACCAGATCCATGAGGATTCTCATACCACGAGCGTGAACCTGTTCAATGAGGTTCTCCATATCCTGAAGCGTCCCAAATTGATCCAGAATGTCTTCGTAATCTGAGATGTCGTAGCCCCAGTCCTTCATGGGAGACTTGTAGGTGGGTGAGACCCAGATACAGTCGATACCAAGATCCTTCAGGTAGTCGAGCTTCGAAATGATACCTTTGATGTCGCCAATGCCGTCACCATTGCTGTCTTTGAAGGACATTGGCCAGACCTGGTAGCACATTACACCCTTCCACCAGGGCCGACCTTTGGCATCCTGCTGGGGATTGAGAGCTGGAGGAGACTCTGACGCCTCACTGCTAGCGGAGGAGGCATGCGAGGAAGAAGAGCGCGAAAACGCGGCGCCAATTGGATCAATCTCCATGGCGCAGGATACACAGCTGTGTGGGTGGTTGTCTTGCTTGGGTTCTTGAAGGTCGAGGAAGTGCCTCACGAGTCTCGGAGTCGTAGTCGAAGAGTCGGTCGAGGCCTGAGAGGCTTTGGAATTGAACATATACCTACAAATGAGCGGGCTGCCTGCTTATATGGTTCTGGACGCTGTGCGAATCAATGTGCAGAAACATGGTGAATGACATCGGCTTCCCGCCGAGGCCGTCACATGAGATATACAGTACCATGTGCCAGAGCCAGTCGACTCACAGGCTGCATTTAATAGTGCCCTGGCATGTTTGCACCATTTCACCAGCACGTTCACGACAATACGATCGTTTGCTTGCGAAATCTGGAAGGAGAAGTTTCCGAGATCTGCCGGAGCCATCATACCATAGTGTGCATGGATATATGAGAATAGCCTCTCGAGATGGTCTGCTGGACTTCTGGCCCGATAGGTCACTGTCTTCGCGCATCGAGTCGAGCACCGGGCAGCCATTATCGCATGAAAGTTCATGTTTATTTCGCAGAAGATGAGAACGAAGTAAGGTCGGCGTGCATAGACGGCACTAGAAGGCGTATAGGCCGCTCGATGCGCGCAGAGACTTCTGCATAGCGTGTCGACTAGTGAGCCAATACTGCTGTGATGCATAGATATATCGCGAAGCATGTGCCATGAAGTCGATGAAAAGGCGCTCCCTGACGCGTCGCGCTTTTCCGTTGCTCCGTCAACGTCATCCGCCGGACCAACATCCAGTCTCCCGATCTCCAATTACGACAACGACATTTACCTCGCAACACACAGGTCCATATCGCCCATCGAACAGTCTAAACAGCATCCACAATGGCTCCGAAGCGTCGCACAACCACAACTCGCTCCTCCGGCCCCCAGCGCCAACAAGCCACCCTCTCTTTCCACGGCAAGAACAACAAAGTCACAAAAGCCCAGTCGCCGAGAAGTAAGACCACAAAGAAGGACCCAGCATTAGTCGAAGATGTTGTCACGGACGAAGCGCAATCAATCAAGACCGAAGCCGAACCAGATCTCTCGGAACCCACCACAGCAGAGAAAGCGATCGAAGAACAAGTCAAATCCGAAGTCTCCAACCTCGAATCTGTAGATCCTCTCGAGACTGCGACGAAGACTGAAGATGTTCTGGGAGGTCGAGCCCAAGAAAGCTCTCTCGGCATAGACTGGCTAGGAGAAGAAGAAAGCCTCGCTCGAAAAGTCTCCGATACACAAATCAAACAATATTGGCGAGCCAAAGAGTTGGAAAGAAAAGCGCCGAGAGTGCATCAGCAAGATTTGAGCTTACATGAGAAGATTTTGAGGGAGTGGGATATGAGTGGTCAATACGGAGTGAGTTTGAACAATGATAATGGGACTGACTTTCGGGGTGTGGATGTCGCTAACGCTTCGTTATAGCCTTGTATTGGAATCGCAAGACTGAAGAGATGGAAGAGAGCTAATGTCTTGGGGTTGAAGCCTCCGATTGAAGTTTTGGCTGTTTTGCTCAAGGAGATGGATAGGGGGGATGTCAAAAGTCAGAGGGCACATGTGGATGAGTTGATGAGTTCAAGGTTTGCGGCGGATTCGTAGTGATTGAGGACGGTTAAAGAGTGTATGATTAAGAGGCGTAAGGTGTTGCATCGGAGTATGAGGAAACTTTGGTGTAGGAATGAATGATTGAAGGGCTCTGGGACAGGGGACTGCACGTAGGACATCTGCACAGCACGCTGGGACAAGATACATTTTCGAGCATGATGCTCTTCAAATTGCTCTACCATGAACTGATCCTTTCATAGCCCTAGCTATTCAACGTTTGCCCGTTAATGCGAACTGAAAACTATACGTCAGCCACCATACCATATTGATGAGTACCGAGGCGGTTCAAGTGCCCTCCTGACTGCGTTTGACCGAGATAGGAGGGATAGTAAGAGTTGCCAGCCAAAGGCTTGGTAAGACATTGCGTCAAGGTGTGTTGAACCATGTGTTGGGAGCTAGGAGCTAGGTTTGTGAACATTCATCGTTAATTATTCACTGGAGGTTGTGATTGAGAGACAAGAAGACCGTTTCGGCGATTTTATGCTGCCGCGGATCATTTTGGCTGTGTGTATGATGAGAAGTGGCAACAAGATCAGCTGTCGCCACTGTGCTGCCGCTTGCGTAGAGATTCCTCCCAATCTTGGTGACGACCCTGCGCCGGCTACGCATTAATGACATGTTATTGCTCATATCTGGTACACTGTACATACACGGCCTTTCCTCGCACCTTTTTCAGCGCTCTAATCTCGGCGATACGCACTTCCCTGAAACGCCGGTAAATGCTAGTCGAGGCATGGGAGCATTGTTAGGAGGCTCTTCAGTGGCTCGATTTGAAAGCACACTCGCAATCTCAAACATTATAAGTCCGTTTCGGTCGAAACTGGACTATTGGCCGGGTGCTTCGAATGGGTTTGCGCTTCCGGAAAGAAGAAGTCCAATGATGAGACCAAATAGTCCAAGGACTGAGGAGAAGATCTCAATAACCAGAACTTTAACGAATCTGCAAAAAGTCAGCACCACGACCGATGTTCTACCACTTTCCGTTGAATCCGCTCACAAGCTTGGATCCGCAGCATCTGCCAGTGCAGCACTTGATCCATTGATGCCTACACTGACACCACAGACCAGGTTACATGCGCCTACGAGCAGCCCTGACCAGAAGAGTGCATATCCAGTGAAGTAGTTGCTGGCCGAGTATATCGCTGGTCCAGTGACGGCTTCAAGCTTTGCAGAGAACACAATGCTCATGATGACACCGTAAATAGCCACGACTTCGCAGAAAATGATGGAGATCAAGTTCTTTGTCCGAATGCGCGGCGCTTTCACACCACCTCCAAGAATCGATGTGCCCGTGATGAAGATGCCCCTGCTGCTGTGTCAATTCCCCTGCCCGCCTTCTGCTGCAGCTCTCGCCTCTTTCCATGTGACTGACCATGCTGCTCCAATGACCGACAATCCTATGCAGAGTCCAATACCGGTCGATGCCCACGCGTATGGCGATATCGATTCGAGAAAGGCTCCTACGTTGAAAGCTTCGCCTTCGCCCTGGAAGAGCATATCTGTTGGTCATCTCATCAGCTTCCACTCTCCCATGTGTCAGAGCTTCGCGCATGCTCACAAAGTCCAATGACCACAAGCGCAGTACCTGCGCCTGAAGCGCCATACGTTAGGCCGCCCATGATATGAGATGTGAAGAAGCCGGCGATTCTTAGGGACGGGTCCTACGTTGCCTGCGCGAAGTGACATCTTGAGCTCATGCATTGCGGGAGTGGCCGCGTCGGATCTCGGCAGCTGACAAAGAAGTGCTCCGCCCGCAGTCGCCCTCTATCGTTCACCTCGACAGCAGTGACTCCTTTACTTTTACACGGCAGACACCTCGCGCGACAACATTTCTTAGAGGCTGTCGGGACACAGAAATCTCACCAATCCACTTCGGCCTCAACAGATACCCTACAAATTCCTACACGATCTTGAGCACGCCAGAGCGCCCCGCGAGCGACCATGGCGCAGGCAGCCTCGCAGCAGCAGGGCTTCTATGAGCTGTACAGAGGCACCTCGTAAGTACAGATCATATCGCACATCTTGGACCAGTAGCGACTTACGCTCTCGTGTTCAGTATCGGCCTCGCGCTCGCAGACACCCTCGACGACCTCATCAGTTCTCGGCGAATCGAGCCGCAGCTTGCCATGCGCATCATGGCCAACTTCGATCAGCACATCGCCCAGGTTCTCGGAGACAAGGTCAAGGCCCGCATGACGTTCAAAGGCCACCTCGACGTTTACCGCTTCTGCGACGAAGTCTGGACTTTTGTAATCAAGGATGTCAAGTTCAAAATGGACAACGCCCTTCAGATGGACGCGGACAAGGTCAAGATCGTGGCTTGTCAGTCAAAGGAGAAAGCGGCTTAACCAGGTACCTGACTGTAAGAGAGGAGGAGAATAGTAAAGAGACCACCTTGGGATAGGTATACTGGAGCCGACCATCGAATGCATTGCAAGGGCTGTCCGTCGAAGGGCTGTCGATTCAGGGGAGACAATATCTCCAAGATCAAGCTAGAGTTCGGAGCACTGGACAGACTATGAGGTCAGACAGTGCCTCAACATCGAGCTCTACGCGCATCTCACATAACAGGCCAGAGTTGGGTATGGAGGGGCAGCCCCAAGTCTTACCGCTGGAGCAATTTGAGGTCTAGATCACTTCTGTTTGGAGGCTCGTCAATAGCAGAGGCAATGATTCGCTGCGCCTAGAAGGAAGATGGCCAATGGCTGATGCCATGAGCATTCCCCCCAGCGGACTGGGCACGAGATATGATAATGATAATGAACTGAACATCAAAATTTTTTCCTGCTGATCATTTTATCTCTTCTTTCTTCTGATAATACCTTCATACTGGCATGTTCTTGCGAACCAATATATACATGTATCATCTATTGCTATTATTGTTGTCGTTACTATACCGCCTATCTTATCTAAACTAGTGTCGCCGTTTAGGCCTAATTATATACTATATAATATAATCAGATCGAATACTATATAAGAAGGGTAGAGAAGAATAGCAGCGAACAACTAGAGACGAAGGGAAGATAGTTAAGAAGGAAGGGAGGACGAATAGAAAGCACTATATACTAGGGCAGAGGAGGTGCTAAAGGCGGAAGATAGAAGAACCCCTAAAAGGGTATATAGGATAATAATCTTAGAACTCCTTAGAGGACTAAAAGCAATCTATAACTAGGTAAGCTACGTAATTATAAAGGTAGCTAATATAGTCGTAGTAAAGATTACGAAGAAACAATAGGAGATAAGCCTAAACTACCGCACCTAGGCAGTAGTAGCTAGTTAGGAGGCGCTAAAACCCCTAAGGATAGTAGTTAGAGTCTATATTACGGACCTATAGGAGCAAAAGGAAATCTAAGGACTTATAGGGAAAGAGATTATAAAAAGAATTGCAGTTAAAGAGGTAATTAGGGCTAGGAACGAAGGAAAAGGGGTAATTAAGCTATTTATAGTATAAGAGTAGGACAAAAAGAAGCTAGAAATACAAAAAGAATAGATAACTAAGATAGGGAAAACAGCAAAGGTCTCCTAATAGCAATTTATAATTATAGCCTATAGTATAATAAGAAGCTTTAAGGAAGAATAAGATATTAAGAGCCTATAAAGACAAAACTAAGCTATATACCTAGGCCTAAAGATTACAAAAGTAGCATAGATTAAAAGGAAAATCGAAGAGACTAAGAAGCAGTCCTCCCTAATTATCTAGGTAGGGAGTATAGAGCAAGCTAATATAGTACTAGACTAGGGGTTGTTCTAGGACTTTAAAAGATTAGAAATAGAGATATATAGAAGCAACTATAGGATAATATAGTACTTCAAATATCAATACTATAGACACTTAGCAGCTAAGTATATAAAGACAACTAATACCTACTCCTATTATATAGGGGATTACTAGGTTAAAGAATACAAAGTATATAAGGGAGAAGCAAGATGTATATACTATACTAAAAGACACCCCTCTTAGGCGAAGGAATACCTAGTAAGAATATAGGCAGCTAGGAAAGCAAAGGAAGCTAGAATCAATACCCTAAAAAGATATATAATAAGCTAGGGCAGCTAGGTATAGAAGCAACCTAGCTAAGTGCTATAAAAGAGGTCTAGACAAGATAATGGATTCATATTTAGGGCCTTACTAGCATAAGAGAGTTACTAGCAACTAGGGAGACTAAGATACCTTAATATTGCAGGAAAGGAAGTAGGATAGACAAAGCTTAGTTAAATGTTAGTCTAAAGTAAGGGAAGACTAAAGGAAAACTTATAGGGAAATAATATAGATAAAACCCAATAAACATTGCAATATTACTAAACATTATATAGTATAATATTAACAAGAGCAAAGACAAGGTATAGAGGAGCTTCCTTTAAGCACTAAACCTAAAAGAATATTACATTATTGCAATCTAAGAGCCCTAGCTTAACCTATATACAAAGAGACTAGTAACAGTTAAAGACCTAAGATACTACCTAATTATCTACAACTAGGGAGCCCTAAGGACATACATCTATATTAGCAAGGAGATAGATATAGAAACCTAGTAGGCTATACTATAGGAGGATAGGGATCTAACATTAGTTTAAGTAGAGACATCCTAAGGTATACTCTAAGTCTACTGTATATACAACCTACTACTAGACTTAAGAAGCAGTACCTAACTAAAAACCCTAGAAAGACTACCTAGGGTTATCTAAGGGAACACCTACTAAATCCTACTTAGGGATTTTAACCTCTACTACCCCCTTTAGGGCTTAGACTTTACCCTAGCTTACTACTTCTTAGTAGGAAGACTAATTAATATATTAGAGAGGGAAGGAATAGAAATTGTTACCCTAAAGGGACTAATTACTTAGGAGGCAAGAGGAAGCAGTAGTACACTAGACCTATACTTTATATTACATTAGATTAGGAACAGGATTATAAGATATAGGGTCAACTAGGAACTAGAAGAATTATTAGACTACTTCCCGGTATAGATCGAGCTAAATGTCTAAGCTAATTAGGAAAGGGAACTAGAGGAGAAGCTTAACTAGAAAGGTACCTAATAGGGCAGGATTAGGGAGGAACTAGAAAGGGACCTAAAACTAGAGGAACTCTTAATAAAGTACCTACTAAGGCTAGAAGACATTAATAAGGCAGTAGAAGAACTAATAGGAATCCTAAAACAGGTAGCTAGAAAACATACCCTAGTAAAGAAACATTCACTATACTAGCAACTATACTAGACTAGTAAGTATATAAGGAAGGTTAAAGTAGTAAGGAAGGCTAGGAGGTAGTAGATATAAACCTATACCTAGGAAGTATAGGACAACTATAACAAAGCCTACTAGGAAAAGAAGATCTAGATTAAGAAAGATAAGATATAAGAATAGAGATCTATAATAGGAATGATTATAAAGAAACTAGAGGAGATATAGAGGATAGCTAAATAGGTAAGGAAACCTAAGTAGGATAAAGACATACTACTACAATTCCCGGACATTATAGACTAATAAGGACAAATGTAGACTATAATAGAAGGGAAAGTAAGAGCCCTAGGCTAACACTTCTTCTATAGAAAAGTATAAGCAGACCTATTAGATATAAAGGAGAAAGAATAAGAGACTCTACTACTAGGCATACTAAGAGACACCTAGGTTAAATCCGAAACTATTGAAAGGATCCTAAAGAAAATTCTAGGCAATAAGGCACTAGGAGAAGACAAGATCTACAATAAACTTCTAAAAGTATATAGGAAGGGGCTAGCCCTAGCACTAGCTAATATCTTTTTACAAAGCCTAGCACTAGGACACTACCTAAGACTATTTAGGAAGTCCCTAATAGTAGTGCTAAGGAAGCCCTAGAAGGAAGACTATATATAGCTTAAGGCCTATAGACTAATAGCCCTACTTAACACAATAGGCAAGGTGCTAGAAAAAATTATCGTAGAAAGGCTAACAACCTTTACCGAGGAAAGGAATATCCTTCCTAAAGGCTAAATAGGAGGAAGAAAGAAGAGGTCAATACTAATAGCTATAGAACTAATTATAGAACAGATTAAGCATATCTAGCACTATAGTTAAAACTAGGTAGCAACCCTCCTCTCCCTTAATATCTTAGGAGCCTTTAACAATATCTCCTATAAAAGGCTCCTATATATACTTAAACAGAAAGCTATACTAAACTAGATAGTCCAATTTATCTAGTCCTTCCTATAGGAAAGATTAATACAGCTTATTCTAGGTAAATTCAAATTAGACCTAATGCTAACTAAAAAGGGAATCCCCTAAGGATCAACACTCTCCCTAATCCTCTTCCTTATCTTTATAGTAGACCTACTCCTACTCCTAGAATTAAAAAATATATTAGCATTAGGGTTTGTAGATAATACAAACATCCTAGCCTAGTCTAAGACAATAGAAACTAACTATAAGATCCTAGAAGAGAAGCACTAGGAGTATAAAAAATAGGTAAGGAGGTATAGAGCAAAATTCGCCCTAGAAAAGTACTAGCTTATCCACTTTAGTAAGGCTAAATCAACCTATAATATAAAGCAATTAATTACTATCTAAGGCTTTGAAACCTAACTATTAATAGAGCTTAGGGTACTAGGGATCTAGCTAGATCTAAAACTAAATTAGGGACTATAAGTAAAGAAGGCAAAGTAGAGGGTAGATGCTAATATACAATCTATTAATAGGCTTATAGCCTCTACTTAGGGGGCTATATTCGAGAAAGCTAAAGTTATATATAAAGCAATTGTTAAGCTAGCAATACTATATAGAGCATAGATATAGATAGCCTAGGAGAAAACACTAAAGAGGATTAAGCAACTAGTTAGTAGGTCCTAAACCTAAAGCCTAAAGAAAATCCTAGGAGCATATAAAACTATACTAATAAGGGTAGTAGAAATGGAATTAGGGATCCTACTAGTTAAACAATACTTTAAGGGACTAAGATACTAATATATAGCAAAAACAATAGAATACCTAGCCTAATAGACTATCTAAAAGGCACTAGACAAGATAAAAGCCTAGTATATTAGGACTAGGAGGCGAGACAGACTATAAATAACTCCCTAGAAAGTTAAAGACCTAGAGCAATATAGAGTCTTAATAAGAGAAATACTAGAGAAAGAGCTTTAGGGACTAAATATAAGGCTAAAGGAAGACAAGCTAAAGGGAGAGAAACAAAGCCTAGTAGAATCAATTGCTAGATACCTATAGGAGTAGGAATAGAACAAAATATAAGTTAGACTAGGAACCCTAAAGGCACTAATTAAATTTAGTCAATATAACTACTAGCTCTATAAGGACCTAAATAGGGCCGAGGCAAGCCTAGCTATCCAAATCAGATCTAAACATATTAGACTCAGATCTTACCTATTTAGAAGAAACGTCCTAGGAATTAAAAGTAGAGCTTACTAATATAGCTACTAATCTTAGAACCCTAAGTATATACTGCTAGTCTGCCCTTAATAGTTAGAAGGCAGAAGTAATTAGAGACTAAAAGCAATAGAAAGGGAATACGATAAGCTAATCTAGAGTAAAGAAGACCTAAAGAGGATAGTAAAGTAGATTATTAAATAGGGTTTTATATAACAATTCGTACTAGTAAGGGAAACTAAGGAGTAGATAAGAAGGAGGGAAGAAGAGGGGGAAAGAAGGGCAGGGTAGTAGGCAAGGTAGTTAGAGGGTAACAACCATAATACTAGTATACCTTAGAAGAAGGAAAATAAGGAAACGAGGAAGATTAATACTTATAAATAGGATAGAAGGGAGGTTTTTACTAACTAAGTTGGTTTCCTACCCAAAACAATACATAGAAACAGACCTACATAGGCCGGAAGGCACTACAACAGGCAAATGAAATATCTATCTATATACATGTATCCGATGTACCTGAACAAAATGCCAAGACCTCATAGCGCGGATCTCCGACTTCACGTCAGCTCCCTCCCCTTCCCTTCCCTTCCCCGACCTTTCTTTCACAATCACATGTCAGCCTGAATCTTACACGATGTCCACACCATCACAACCTCAATGGCTCATCTTTGCAATAGCATCAGGAGGCTGTGCAGCCCTCAACGGCGTTTTCGCAAAATTGACAACAACACAACTAACCACAACATGGGCGACCGCGATTTCACACCTCTTTGGCCTCAAGCAGGAAAGCATAGTCATTGAGTTTATTGTGCGAGGAGTAAGTCCCACGGCAAGGCCGGACGATAGATCTCAAAGCTGATCAGTAGTGAAGTTCTTCTTCCTCATGAACCTCGCCTTCAACGCCGTAATGTGGGGACTCTTTACACGCGCTCTCACATTAGCAAGCAGTACCGTACGCGTCAGCGTGATAAACACCAGCGCGAACTTCATGCTCACAGCTGTTTTGGGAGCGATTATATTTTCTGAATCACTTCCAGGTACACTTTTTACTTCCTCTCATTCATTGGTACTTGGCTTACACTTTGTCTAGGTCTTTGGTGGCTAGGCGCCTCCATGCTCGTGGCCGGCTCTGTGATTATTGGTCGTAGAGAAGAAGGCAAAGACAATGTCGGGTCTGGCGTGGAGCCGACGGTTGTGAATTTGCCTGAATATTCTGATGAGCCGGATGCTCCGCCACCTAGTGTGGGTAACAACTCTGCTAAAGCTACTGCTTTCCTCTGATGAACGAGAGGCTTACTTGGACAGCGACGAGATCGAGTTGGAGACCTCGGGGAAGGGGCGAGGAAGCGGAGAGGGAAGTAGATGAATCTTGATTGAGCGAGCAATGGCTATGCTTCTCGTACAGGATCTGCTGCTTTCCAGGTTTCTTTCGACCGTCGAGAACGGGCAAACTCCACGGGTTCTCGCCGCTTTCCTTAGCACAGCGCCCCGAGCTGTACTGCTACCCTCGCGTCTGTCGAGATGCAGCCATTGCCTAAGCGGCAAGCTGCTGATCGAGCGCCTGCTCATCCCCGAGCTTTGTCGACTTGGTTCAGTGCCGGCTCTGCAGTCAGTACACATGCATTTGGCATGAAGTGAACAGAAGCGGTCCGTGCGCACTACGTAGCTGCCAATCTGGTGCTTTTGAGCAGCTCGCAACAAGCTTGGCAGATTCTTGATATCTCCCACCTTGACTTCAGAATTTTCTCACCCGTCATATCTCAACTGAGACTGGACTGCAAAGGCGTGACCTTTGACTTCCGTACAAGCTTCAACCGCGCCGCGACCGACAACGTATGACATCCCATCATCATCGCCGCCCATCTCAGGACACAGCGTCGCCTTGTCGCAATGCCCTCGACCACTAAGCGCGCTGTTGGCTCCGCCAACGGCACACCTAGGCAACTACCTCGATCGTCACCAATTCCACACATGCTGATCGAAGGCGGCGACTTCGAGCAATGGTCGGACGAGATTGATGCTGCTCTTCGGCGCAAGCGTAACCCGCGACTTAACAAATTCAACAAGGAGACGGCGCATTTACACACACTCGATGGCCCCAATGGCTCAGATGGCTCAGATGAGAGGAAGAAGAAGATGAGCGCTAAAGCGGCTAGACTCATATGCTCGTACGTCCATCCGAGCATACTACGGCGCATACCAGATCATGCATCGAAGGAGCCATGGGAGCTGTGGAAATGCTTGCCGGATAAATCCCGACCTTTCCGTCTCATGGCGTTGCCGGCAGAGTTGAGGGAGAAGATCTTCTATGAGGCCTTGCTCGACTGGCCTGTGACTATCTTCTGTCGTGACGAACAGCAAGCTAAGTCTGCAATACCGCCTCTGCTTCATTCAAATCGTCAGGTTCGAGAGGAAGCAGCCGCTGTCTACTATTCCGAAACAGAATTCCGCTGTGATTTTGGAACTCATGTTGGTACCCAAGCCAGCTTGACGGCGGCGCCCGTGCATGTGCTGATGCACGACTGGACTACAAACATTCTGGGCGAGAGCAAGAACCATCTTCGCCACTTGAGGCTGTCGTTTGAAGCCTGGGCAAGACTAGATTGTGGGAACCATCACCATAAAGTATCCATGACCATCACTATCAAGCTCAACGTGGATCTGAAGAAGAAGCAGCGCCTCGAAGTGGAAGCTACCGCCGCAAGAAAAGGCAGATGGGACGTGGCTTGGCTGAGTCAGGAGAAACAGAAAGAGTTTGACGCACACATCCAAAGGTGCAACGAGATCGCACAGCAATACGATTGGAAGGGCGAAGTCATTCTTCATGCTATTTCGTCAAATCCTGGACTATGGATGTTTGATGTGGGAGATGTGGTTGGGAGAATTGTCCGGCCTTGAAAAGAGGACCTACAGTGGCTCGCTTGGACCTGGGAGTCATGCCACAGACTTACAACCGCAAGGCTTTGGCAAGGAACTTCTCTCCTTCGACATATAGTTGTCAGAGAAAGTCATCGCCAGAGCATCGTGGGTCAAACTCTTTTCGAGCGGTGAACCTGTAGACGGAACTCCGAGAGTCACCGAGGCGGTGGTGCTACTGCTTTGAGCAGTCGCGATCAGCAAGTTATCATAGTTGCCTACAGGATCTCCAGGACTGCAACTCCTGGCTGCGAAGGATATAAGACCGAGAAGAAAGGCGAAGGCAGAAGTCTGGTTCATCAAGAAGATCAAATTGAATTGCGAGGCAGGGAATGATGCATCGCCTGCAACCCTCTTCGCTGCCTGTGCTTTGACCGATGGTGGAGCAACTAGAGCAGGCCAGAGAGAATAATTAGCTTTTTGAAATTGACAGCTGCTTCCCGGCCCTTCACCCTTCGTTTCGCTACGTCTGGCAAGGATAAGAAAAAGTGCGTAGTACGGCATGTTCCGCACGTTCCAGCTATCGAGCCTCTGCTGACTGCTACCTATATGATGAGCAAAATTCCAGAACCGTGCAAAAGGAGCTCCTCATCCTATCAAGCGGCTACTGTGACTTGGCAGGCATACATTAGCTCCAGTGCCCTGACCAGACAAGGATATCCACCAGGCATCAGCGATCACACATTTCTACACTGCTCGTTTCTTCGCACTGTCGTAGCATCCCCAACATTTCGAAAATTCATCTCCTCGCCAGGATCAAGACCTCCTCAGCTCTGGTCACATGAGCTCCCTCCAGCTATGCCAAGCAAGATCCATCGCCACAACCGAGCTGGAATGAACCTCAACGCCGTGATCAATATAGCCCCAATCGAGATCGTCCAGCGACAAGCCATGACCTTAGATTCAAAAAGAAAGGCAGGACATCTCCGAAGTCGTTTACACGGGACGTAACGTTCCTACCCCCTCCCCTTTCTCTCAAAATTGTTGTTGCGAGGGTAAGGGGGGAGGAGAGGGTGTTGGAGTTTATGGGGAGGGGATTGTTGTGGGGGGAGGAGTGAGGTGGTTTGTTGAGTTTTGGATTGGGGTCGTGAGGGTGGAGAATAGTTCTAGTAGTGAGTGAGTGGTGGATGAGGAAGCAAGGAACGAAATTGTGTTAAGAGGGCTGAGAGATTCGGGGTAAAAGCTAATGAACTCCATTCAAGTCTAGGAGTAGATCAAAACTCCTGCGCTGTGCAACACCGTCGTCGCTAATGCAAATGGGTTTGCCCCGCTTCGGAAAGCAAAGAAGGGTATCTTCCCAAAAAGAACGCCAGCACGCCAGCTCGTGATAGTCATGATCGTGGCCGATCGTCCGTTCACAATGGAACATCTTCCATCATTTCCACTGCACCCTCTCTTCCTACCGTAAAGATCACGTCACCGAGCGTCTTGGTCGCGAAGCCAGCTTCGCAGTACGCAAAGTAATATTCCCATTTTCTCTTGAAAGTCTCCACCTCTTCTTCGCTCAGTTTCTTGTTCTCCCGCTCATGAGCCTCTGCGATCAAAGCCGGTCGAATTTTGGTCGAGAAGCTCTGCATGAAGCTTTGTCGCCAGAGACGCAGAGTCTTGGCATAGTGCGGACCAATGTTTTCGAGACTCTCTGGGATTAATTGAGGTTCGACGCCACGCTTTGGGTCTGACGATCCAGCTCGTACCGCATCGAAAAGCTGCGTGATGGAAGGCAAATGGCCGCCCGGGAATATGTATCGCCGGATGAAGTCGTCGCCGCTGTTGTACGTCTTATGCCTCGACTCCGGCATCGTGATACACTGAAAGCATGCGACACCTCCGTCTGACTTGAGCAGGTTGTTGATGCAGCGGAAGTAGGTCTCCAAAAATTCAGCACCGACCGCTTCCAACATCTCAATGGACACGACTTTGTCGTATTTGTCCGACTCTTTCGGCACTGGCAGACTGCGGTAATCGCAGAGAAGGACTTTAATCTTCTTTGCATAGCCCGCGGCTTTGATTCGCTCCTCCGCTAGCTTCTTCTGCTCCTCGCTCAATGTGAGACTAGTAACACGGCACCCGGTTTTCTCGACTGCAAGAATTGCAAAGCTGCCCCAGCCTGTTCCGATCTCAAGAACGTGATCGGTGTTCTTTATCCTGCAGTTCTTGATGAATCGATTCAATTTTCGGTACTGCGCGCGCTCAAGGCTTTCCTGGCTGGAATGCGGATCTGACTTTGGAAGCCAGATGGGGCAGCTGTAAGTCATGTCTGGGCTGAGAAATGCGGCGAACATGTCATTGCTGATATCGTAATGAGCAGAAATGTGTAAGCGAGCGTTGGTGAGCGTGTTTGTTTTCCGCACCAGTGCGCTGATCTTGCCGAAGACATTTGAAGAGAGAGTGGTGCCGTTATCCAAGTGCTTGCGATTGGCAATGAAAAGTTTGAAAAAAGCGGTCAGGTCTGAGCAGCTGATTTCTCCCAGCATGTAAGACTCGGCAAATCCCATGTCAGCGAAAAGCATGAGGCGGACCCAGAACAGATCGTTCAGGACGCGCAGTTCGGCATGAGGGATGGTGTAGATGCTCTTCTCGCTGTCTGTCTCGGCGGCGCCTCTAGGGCTGCCACATATTGTGATGCTGCCATCTGTGTCTGTGATCTTCAAGGAGCCGACCTGCACCTGTCTCAGCAGGGCCAGAATGGCGCCTCTCGAGACGGAGAGCAGAGGAGGCCAAGCGACAGAGCCAGCGTAAGCTGCGAGAGCTGAGATGCGGCCTCTAACGTCCATGCTGCGCTGTTCTCTCCAAGATCGGGCGTGGTGTCCCAGGACGCTTCTCCCAAGCAGCCTGCGGATACGAATGCGAACGCTATCGTGTACTTCTTCGTATCATGCTTCCCGGCGGGCCGACAGAATACTCTCCAGATGTTTCAGAAGGAAAGAGGAAAGATGAGCAGGAACAAAAGCGAAGCGCGCGTACGGACTCACCGGGACTTACGACAAGCTTATCCGGCGAAAGCTGACAATACAATGACCTGCCACTCGGCACTTCGGGGCGCCAAAGGGCGTTCCCGTTGTCGTGCTCGAGTGCAGCGAAATACACCTGGCGTCCAGATAGATGGGTTTGTTGATTGGATGACGTCTTCCATTGTGCCAGAAAGGAATGGTTGCTATGCGGCACCTGTCGGATGTCCCTAGCCTGAGCTTCTGCAAAAAATGCCGGCCCCGATACTGGGTTTTGCGTTTTACCGTAGAATGCCAAGCATAGCACCTCCGCAGCATGGAACCTTATAGTTTACTAGGCATTCTGCTCCTCTTTGCTCTCGTAGACCTTAAATCGTACCCTTATACCGCCTATAGCGATTATTATTAATCTACCGCCCGAGTTAGCATATATAGTCGCAATCTACGCCGCTAGCGACCTCGTATAGTAGTATTTCGAGATGCCTAATCGAGGCAGAAATGTAACGACTTCGTAGACTTCGAGAACGCGTAAACTAGTCGATAAGAACCTACTAGCGTATAAATAGGCTACTAAGAGGCGCGAGTCGCTTATAAAAAAGAGTCGGACGAAGAATATAAAGTCGAAGGCAGTAGCGGCGCTAAAGAAGTTTAGTAAGGCTTGCGTAAATAACGCGTAGGCGTAGAGGGAGTTTACTAAGTAGAATAATAGCGCCTCGACGGCAGTTAGTAATAATAAAGAGGTCGTAGATTTAATAGCTCTAGTAGACGCCTCGCTATTAAAGGGCTCTATATTTAGTAAGTTAGCGCCGCCGCGAGTAGTTAATAGGGTAGAAATAAATAAAGAAGATATCGAGACGGCTTCTTACGACTCTCGTAATACTTTCTAGTATAAATAAGCGTAGCGCCTACTTACTAGTAACTAAGAGGTCGCTATAAAGAATTTCGAGCGTACTAGCTAGTTCGCTTAATATTGCTA
Organism: Pseudocercospora fijiensis CIRAD86; assembly: GCF_000340215.1. NCBI lineage: Eukaryota > Fungi > Ascomycota > Dothideomycetes > Mycosphaerellales > Mycosphaerellaceae > Pseudocercospora > Pseudocercospora fijiensis. The sequence continues at coordinate 3,381,030 of NW_006921540.1, read as the reverse complement.
TAAAGCCTATCGTTAGGTAGTCTCTAAGGCGTAGAAGAAATAGCTCTTCGTAGGCGACTGCTTTATAATCGCTTCTACGAAGGGTGTTAATAAGAGCAACTAGTTTAAGTAGTCGATAACTATAGAAGAAGAAGGTAAGGTCGCTCCGGCTATATCCGTCGCTCCTACTTGCGAATACTAACCTCTCGAAGGGGATAATTATCGAATAGCTCTCGCTATAGCACTCGAGTTTAAACGTAATAGAAAGGACAAGATTAAAGTAGATCTCGAGTTTAAGATAGCGGTAAAGGATGCTATATCTACGGCCGTTAAAGTATCTAAGTTAAAGCTAAACGATTAGCAGACTGTCGATAGAATTGCCTATATTACTAAGCAACGGCAAGTTAGCAATTATATCGCTAAGATTAAAGCTAATAATTAGTATACTAACGGATCTTATAAGAACTATAACTAGTACTACTACGTACTAGACGATCTACCTAATATTAAAGACAACTATCTCTAGATTAGCAATAATAATGCTAGGCTCTAGTCTATAGCCCTTACTACTAATAAACCTAGCGTAACGACTCGGAAGCCGCCTAAGAACGTTGCTATTAAAATAGCTCAATTTACTAATAATACGAGAGATAAGGCTAAGCAGACAAGGGCAAAGGAGACTCTATATACTTAGGTACTATATACGCTATACAACCGTAGCAGGTCTGCGCCTGTATCTTATATTAATTATAAGGGAGTAATTAAGGCCGCTTTCTACGCTATTACTAGCATTCTTTAGCCTAGTAGCTCTCGTACTATTCCGGCTTAGTTAGACCCCGTAGTAGTTCGGTTTCCGAACTACTAAACGTATATAGTTTGGTTTCTTAGCGGCGAACTAGCTCCTTAGTTCCGGTTTAGTTTTTTCGAACTATATAGATTCCTAGTTTAAACTAGAGACTATATTAGTTTTACTATAAGGACACTCTTATTCGACTGCCGGCTACGATTGCCGGCTATAATAGTAACTCTGTTACATTTACTACGCTCTTTTGCCGTTACTAGGGCGTAGTTGCCGTTGCTAGGGCGTAGTTGCCGTTACTAGGGCGTAGTTTTGCTATAAGGACACTCTTATTCGACTGCCGGCTACGATTGCCGGCTATAATAGTTACTAGGTTGTATTTACTACGCTTTATTACCGTTGCTAGGGCGTAGTTGCTGTTACTAGGGCATAGTTGCCGTTACTAGGGCGTAGTTGCTATTACCGGGGCGTAGTTACCGTAGTTGCGAAAGCTTACCTATATAACGTTACGTAGGCGGCAACAATTAGGGCTTCGCGATATTCTTATACTTTTAACTTCTTCCTCTATACCTATACCGACAATAACTACTATACGCTGCGCCCCCGCCCCTTTCCCTTACAATAGTAAGAGAGAAGCGCGCCGCGCGCTAAATAGAAGATAGAACTAAAGACCGCGAGTTTGTTTTGCCTAAGCGTCTAACTAAAAAGCGCAAGACTAAAGAGAAGTACTCTACGAAGAAGAATTCCGTACGAGACCGCGAGAGAAAGGACAAGATAGATAAGGATAAAAGAGCTAAGGATAAGAGAAGAAAGGCGCGGAATAAGGCATTCTATCGATAGCTAGCGCCTATAGAAAAAAGTGAAGGTTAGAATAAGAAGACAACCTAAGAGAAGGCTAAGAGGAGGAAAGAATTACGGCTAGTTTTCGAGCGTAAAGTTCTAGTAGCGTAAGTTAATCTAGCTAGCGGCCGTAGCTAGCAGCTATAGCCGGCAGCCGTAGCCGGCAGCTATAGCCGGCATATTTTTCTTTAATACGTTAACTAATAGCATTTAGACCTATAGCCGCTACCTCTATCGATACGACCGATAGTAACGGAGATGTTTAGATAGCCGAGAACAATAATGCTAGAGTTTAGGATGCCGCGACAGAGCTTAATACTACGAATAAAGGAACTAAAAAAAGCGAGGAGATACTATACGTCGATCTGGTAATAGGTATAGTCTTAGGGCCTAACGCTATAAACGATAAGCGCTAGGAGTAGATCGAGTACAGTTAAAGAGACGAGATACTAGTAAAGGGCTAAGGTATAAGTCCTATTAATCTAGAAAATTATAGTTAAAGCTACTATAAAAAGCTAGCAAGGATTGGAATCGAGACTAGTCGTCTTTATATCCTCGATATAGAGTAGAAGTTTCTTTATTAGTATTAGAGCGAAGCCTTTGCGTCTATAAAGGCAAAGTAGCTTACGATTAATGCGATCGGGGCTAGGTATCTAGGGACGGCAGAAGTGTTACTATAGGAGGAAGGGGTATAGGTAATTATTCTATACTCGGCATATATAGCCGGCGTTCGTAGCCGGCAGATACTAATAGTTAAATAGAAAGCGTTTCTCGAAGGCAGAGTGCTACTACTATATAAAATCTTTACTAAGGTAGAGAGGGCTTATATCCGGAATCTAAGCTACTAGTAGGATAGGTTGGCGTTAGAATTCTCTGAATCTCTATATAAGCCTCCGAAGGATTACCTATTTTAGCGATACGGCTTTATCTCGACTACTCCGCAGGTATCCGAAGAAGCTCGAGCGCTCTTTAAGGTCTTTACTAAGAAGCGGAAGGAGTTCGAGGATTAGGATTAGTTAATAGAGCTATTAGTTAGTCTTAGGTTTCGTAGTTAGACTCGGCCTAAGCATTTGCTTATCGAGTGTCTTATACCGAAAGAGGATAGATTGAGACTAAAAACGAGCTTAGATTCGTTAGGTATAGTAGCTCGGTTCCGTTAGTAGGAGAGAGCCGCCGTATAGAAGGTAAAATTTAGGTAGTTAGGGTAGCTAGGAAAGAAATTCTAGTAGTTAGGCTAGCTAGGGTAGCTAGGAAAAAAAATCTAGTAGTTAGGTAGCTAGGAAACAAAAAAAAAAGGTAGCTAGCTATTTACTACCTAGCTGTTCCTAACGATACGATGCTATAAAAGAAAGGGTGTTTCTCTATAGCTACTAGTATATATCTACTACTCCTAAGTCCTTACCTTACCGTACGAAACCTTAAAACATACCGACCGACATTGTATATATACTAGGCGCTATACTAGGAAGGGTAATAACGAGACGACAGTCGAAACAGTCTAGTATACGAGCGAGATTACGATAACGTCGAGAGGAGGTCGTATACTTACCTTCGAGCCTATCGAGTCCTAGACTACGATTAGGGCTAGATTTATCCTCTCCGAATCCTAGTAGTAGGAATTCATTATAGGGTACTACTACCTAGTCCTTACCTTTACGGAGTCTAAGTAGAAGGTTATTCGGAGATATAAGAATATCGAGTATTAACCCGGAAATCTTCGAAAAGGCTAGCTAGGCGTATCTTTAGAAACCCGAGTATATAGAGCAGTTTAATTAATAGGTCTATAAGATATAGTTCCCTTTATACTTACGTTCGAAGGAGTGTAAACTCCGGAAGTACTCGATGCGATAGGGGAGTAAGGAGCGAACGGATATATTCTAGAAGTTCTTTATAGAGGGGGCATTACACCGTTATACGACTTCTCGACTTAAAGGTTAACTAGTAATTGTCTATAACTTCTACGGTTCAATCTTAAAATACCCGAAACTAGGGGATAGGAACTTATCGCCTACGAACTATCTCTATTCTAAACAGTATCGGGAATCTTAAGGAAAGAGGAGAGTTAATATAGATACAGCGTTCTAGAAAGAGGTATGTCTTCTAAAATGCCGGCTATAGCTACCGGCTATAGCTACCGGCTATAGATTCCGGCTACCTAAATCAACCGTAGAGATCTAGCTAATTATTATAGGCTACGCTTAAGGAAGCTCTAGGATTAAAGGCTACCGATTTCTCCCTTAAAGACTTTAAGCAACTAGCAAACGAAATGCTAGCTATAAACGGTCTTCCGGAAGACTTCTACGAAAGGGAGTCTATATAGAAGACATACCTATATCTTACAAACTACCCTCCCCTATTTCTCGGCGCGATAACCTAGCGTATTATATTCGAAAAGAATAAAAAGGCTACGTTAGACGACATTCGGGAGATCCTCCGTAATACTCGCCGAATAGCTATTGCTATCGATAGCTAGTTAAGCCGGACTATAAGAGCCTCCTTGTTAGGATACGCTCTATAGAGCGGAGACGGACACGATTCTAGTATATAAAGATAATTGATTATTAGTTAGTTGCTAGCCTAGGAAACTATATATATTAATCGTTATAATCTACGGTAGGATCGATAGTATCCGAAGCAGGATCGGCCGCACTAATGTCTAAACCGTAACAACCTCCCCCCTAAAAGGAAAGACTTGTACGCCCTCGTATATAATACGCCGCCTAATGCTTCTTAGTACTGTCTCCTATTGTTCGTATTATACCTATGTTTATACTAATAGGTGCCTTCTACACTATGTCCTATTAATGGAACTGCGTACTATACCAATACTTATGCACTATATCCTATTAATCGTATTACGGGCTATGCTAATGCTTATGCTAATAGGTGCTTTCTGTACTATTGCTCGCTTATGCTAACGGGTGCTTCTTACCGCGCTTAGGGGTAGAAGGCGAACTATCGTCGGCCTAGGCGTTAAAGGCATCGCGCTTGCGCTTGCGCTTCGATTCCGGGGTCTCCGTAGAGGGCTCTAGCGGAGCGACGGTCGGTGTAATAGTAGCCTTCTTACGGAGGACGTATAGATCTATCTCCTTAGCAATACTATTATACGGGCCTATAACCTTAGCTATATACGCCGCCGTCTTATAGGTAGTGTCTAGCGCCGCGTTAGGTATTATCTTCTTAGTAAGCTTATTAAAATCGATTAAGCCGTCGCTATCGCGGGCGTCTAGGCCTAAAGCGTATTTGCCGAGGTATTAATCGGTTACCTCCTATAGGCCGTTAATCTCCGCTTCGGTAGCATTACTAATACTACCGCCGAGAATTGCTAGCGAATCGGCCGGAACTAAGGCGGCGATAGGTAGGTTGCCGGCAGCATCGCGGAGAAAATCATCCGCGAGGAGCGCTATATTTTGCTTGCTAGTCTAAAGCGCGACCTATACTACTACGCGATTCTAAGCGGCTATTACTAGCATCGCATCTCTGCTATCCTTTATCTGCGTTATAAGGTCGTCGTATTGCTTAGCCTACCGATATACGAGAAGTGCGTTTTAGTTAAGGGCGCGGTTAGTAAGCATCGTCTAATTAACTACTAGTTGCAGGCGACCGCCGGCGCCACTTAGGGCGTACGGTAGCAGGGTCGGCAGTAGCGGCAATTTAAGGTCTATCTGCTTAATCGAGCTAGGGAATATAGTAGCATTATCGGCGTCGTTACTCGTTTTACGCGGTAGAGGCGGTAGCGGCGGCATGCTATAGTTATTGTTTATACGAGGTCGCGTATAGCCTAGCTTATCGGAATCTAGCTGTTTGTTAACGCGACCGCCTCGCAACCCGTTGTTTTAGTTTCGCGATAGTAGTAGGGCGGCCTAGGCTAGAATCTTACTAAAGGTAACGGCGTTCGTAGTATCGCCCTCGTCCGGCTTGTAATCGTTATTAGGAACGAGGTAGGAGGACACCGGATCCTACGTCTCGTCGACGTTATACTAACGAGCGCTCTCGTTGCGATCCGCGAGCGAATTAACTACGTCTTCCTTCGTAGTCGCTAGTACGAAGGCGTTAGGGACCGGTCGCTTATTTATCGTCTTTTTTAGCTAGTTCTTTACGATTCCTATAGGAACCGTAAAGCCCGCAGGCGGGTTGGCTACAATCTTGTCTATATAGGCCTTAAATAGCTCACTTATATAGTCCTTATCTCTAAAGGACGGCTAGACAATAGCGTTCTAATCGACAGCGATCTTCTTATCGAGGGTAAGTATAGGAATCTTCTTCTGTTTAGCCTTAGCGTAGCTTATATACTCGCGATATCCTACTAGGACCTAAGGATAGCTATGCGATTTATAGGTAACCGTATCGTCGTATATCTTGTTCGGCTCGACGAGGTCGGCGGTATAGCCCTCTCCTCGTAGCGAATAGACGCCGTAGACGCATACGTAGCGCTAACAATAATCTTCGACGTCCTAGGTAACGGCTAGTTCGCCTAACTAACGGCGTTGCGGTAATAGCAGTCCTTACGCGTTGAATATAGTAGACTAGTAACGCTAGAGCTGCTTAGCGCTAATTAGGCTAGCTACTTTTATACGCATTAGTATATAGACGCATCGGTCGCTTATTTGCGCGTTTTCTAGCGGGAATCGGAGCGTTGTTAATCGACCTATAATAGGGTTAAATAGGAACTAATAGGCTAGAGCGTTAGTAAGATCGGCCTCGCTGCCCTTTTCCTAAGCTATTCTAGCGCTTACCTCGCGGTCGGCTCCTCGAACGCGGTAAGTAATATCCGAATTGTCGGGGGCGCGAGTGTATAGGGCAGGTCGTCCGTTGCCTATAATTGCGACGATGTAATCGAAGGGAAGCGTTACTTCTACCTAATTATAGGCTAAAATTAGGGGAAGCGCTAGCAAGTTCTAGAAGTTCCGTACGAATTAGCGGACAGCGAGGCCGATTGCGCGATAACGGACAGCCGGCGGTTACGCGAAGAAGCGATAGTCCGTAGGAGGCTAGTCGTCGATATCCTTTAGCGCGTAGCGTAAGTATACGCACTAGAATGTAACCAACCGAGGAAAGATTCCTCCGAATACGGTGTCTAACGTTAAGAAGTTAAGCAGGCGGCCGTCCGTATTAAGGGCTCTACGCGTATATATACGAATAAGGGTGCGTTCTATAGCGGGATCGGTATAGTTAGGGGTGTCGTGCTCGTTCTCTAGGTGTTCCTACTCCTCGATAAGTTCTAGTACTCGAAAGATTAAATAGTCTAGCTCTAAGCTACCGTTAGGGTAGCGGAAGGAGGTAACGGGATTGTCGTGCTCGCGCTCCTAAAGAGTAGCGTCTAGGTCGTATACTAGTCGGGCGGTATAGTAATGCAGTTTAGCTAGGATCTGTATCCGATTATCGTAATGCGATAGTTTTAGATAGAGCGGGTAGAGCTTTAAGCGCGCCTAAATATACTCGACTTGCTAATCGTAGGGCTTATTTAGGCGGAATACCTCTAGCAAGGCACCTTCTTCGTTAAGTCTAAATATAGCTCGAAAGATCTGCTACGCTCTATCGTAGTAACGGTCGCCGTAGAATTCCTTATCGCTCTCAATTCCGGTAGACTAAATCCTAGCTACTAGGGCGTCGTACTCCTCCGACTCCTTTAGCTACCGATTGTAGGCGGCTTCTAGCGCCTCTAATTATCCGACGAAGCCGCGTACTCTTAACTCTTCGAGTATACGCTAGTACTAAGTAAATTCGGCGTCGCGCTAGAATTAGTATACCTAGGGTCGAGGACCGGGCGGTAGTAAGGCGAATAGGATAATTCTAGCGTAGTCGGCCGCGGCGCTTAGTAGTAGTCTCGACCGCGACGGTCGGAGCACTGTTATTAGCTAAGTACTTAGTCGTAGGGATACTAGTCGTAGGGATGCCGGTCGTAGGCGAGAACGCGAGGGTACTAGCGGAAGCTATACTAGCAATAACTATAAGGTTTGCGATTATATCGATAGCGTAGGAGGCTAAGCCTATAGTGCAGATAATGCTAAAGATAGTAAAGCTAGTCGCTATAGTAGCGATAGCGGCTACGAGGGTCGCGACGGTAAAGTAGGTTATCGCGGCTATAGAGTAGATAGTCTAGGCAACTTCGACGGCAACTGCGGCGAACGCGGAGGTAAACTTGATTGTCCTAATAATAATAAGATCGCTAGCGACGCCCGTATACGCTCTACCTACGGGCCGTTATCTAGTAAACGCTCCCGTCCTAATAGTCGATATACCTCTCGAAGAGCCTTATCGAGCGTCTTACGTACGTCTTCGTATCTATCTTCTAGGGCCTTTAGTGCGCCTAGTCCTGTCTCGCTAGTAGGACTATATTAATCGGAACGCAAGTAATAAGCGTTACCCTCGGCGTAGTCCCGCAGGTACGTATAGTTAGGCCGATAGCGCTAAACGTACTCCCCCTCGACCGTGCCGGTAGCGTCGTCGCTCTTAGGTACGAAGTCCTACGCGTTAAGGTATAGATTCTCGGCCTAGGCGACGTTACCTTATAGGATAGCGTCGATCTTCTAGAAGATTTAATAGCCGCGAAGGGACGGAATCTCCTACTAGGCGTTGTCGAATAGGTAGGCGGCTAGTATTACGCTCTAATTACGCTTAGTCGTAAGCGATTCGACAGCGCTTTTCTAACTTGCTTTTATAAAGGCGTAGGTCGGGTTCGCCGCTATAACGACTATAGGCGCGTAGGTCTGTAAGTAGTCGAAGCTCGTATCGTATAGGAGCTTAAGCGCTAGGTTAGGGAGGATTAATTTTGCGTTAGCGAACAGGCGTCGCTATACCGTATTAAACTACCTAATAATAAGGCCTATATTATACGATCCTAGCTCGTTTAGATAGGCTACGAGATAGTCCTCTATCTCTATCCGGTTAGCGTCGTTCGCTACGCCTAGATTCTCGTAGTCCGCCTTATTTCCTTCTCGATCGTCCTCTAAGTTAGTAGTGTCCTACTACGCTTTATTCTCCTCCTAATTACTATCTAGCTCGCCCTTATCGGCGTCGTTTCCGCTACCCTTTTCTCTAGCATTTTCCCGATCGCCGCTCCGCTCGTTACTATCGGCCCTATTCTCCCTAGTATCCTAACTAGCATCTTCCTAACCGGCGTCGAGTTCGCTATCTTTAGGGTCTTCCGCAACCTCTAGGGTACGGCCGGTAATAAATAGGCTCTCGCTAGGGGCGACGCGGCGCTTAGCCTCGCGGTCGGCGAGTATCTAGCCGTAGTATTCTACGCCTCTGTTAGTAATATAATAGTATACGCCGTTACGGAGAAAGACGTAGCCGTCTATAACGAGTACCTCGGTAGCTAGGAAAACGGAGTAGGTCGGCTAAGTAAAGGCCTTAGCTACCGCTAAGTAAAGAGTAACGAGCCGTAGGTCGCCTAATAAAAGATAGGCTAAGATCTGCCTATAGGCTTCGGCGGTTTCCTAGGGCATTTCCTTCTTCCGGCGTAGCTCCTAGGGGGGATCTTAGCCTTTTTCGTAGTAATAGTAGCCTTCCTTACCTTCCTCCGTTACTACGAACAATCCGTTTCCTATATCCGCTAAAAACCTATCGGCGCGTATCTTATTCGCTCTAAAGCTAACTATCTAAGTTAGTAGGCCAAATTTCTTTACGATATATGCCTTAATATTATCTACCGTAAACTTCGCGTCGTCCCTAAAAGAAATACCTACCGCGAGGACCTATCGCTCTTGTATCTGCTATAGCGGGTCGCCTATAGCCGGATCTATAGTAGGCGCTTCTAATACTGTACTCGCTAATCTACCTAAGACGTCTAGGGATTGCTGCGAGCTAATAAGGGATATATTCTAATCGAAGACTCGGGATAAGATAGAAAAAGTAATGCTAATAGATCGGATAGAATATTAAACGTCGTTAACCCGGGTCGGTTACCGACTACGAGGACGCTTAGGGTCCGAGATAACGCGATAAGGATAGGGTGTTTGCTAAGGCAACTACGTTACGACTCTATAGGAGCCGTAATACCGCGCTAGCGCTCGGACCGACGCGGCTACGCTTCGTCTAAAAAAGGCTAACGATAGCGCGTTTTTTTAACTACTCTTCTTACGCTCTTCTACGGCGGTTGCTCGTCTTCCGGGTACGCCTACTCGAAGGCCTCGACTAATTCCCGCGCGGTATCGAGATTACCGATATCGTACTAGGCGTTATAGCTATCGCTATAGCCGAGCTATTTAACTAAAAACTAACGGACTAGCTTGCTACGGCGAACGACTATACGTCTATCGAGCACCCTCTCTACCTCGTAGGAGTCTCTTTCGTTATAATCGCTAAGTGCTTCTCCTACCGCTACTAGTAGTAGTTCGTAATTAGCCTTTCGTCCGAAGGGATCTAGCTCCGACGGGGCCTTCTTAAGATACGCGATAGAGATTACTAGATAGATTTTCATAATCGGCGGTAGCTCGAGACGGTATACGAGCCGACCGATACGCTCGAGTACCTTAAATAGACCTTCGCGACGATAGCCGAACTTCCGTAATTGCCCTAGAACCTTATAGCCCGAATAACCGAGCCTAACGGAGAGCTTAAGTATAACCTTGTCGCCCGGACGCAGTATTAATAGCTTATACTTAGCGTTATATCGTTCCTTTATCTTTATCGCTCCCTACGCTATCGCATCCTAGGCTTCCTTCTAGATCCTACCTCGGGCCGCTACTAATTCGTTAGGATAATTATCTAAGTGCGTAATCGAGTCTAGGTTCGTACGCTTCCCTATTACGATTTCGTTAGGCGACTATCTAGTTATAGCGCTGCGGGAATTGTTTAACGTAGCCTAGAGAGAGGCGATATACTACGTCTAATCTTCGCCTAGGTATTCGGAGAGCTAGTATCGAAGTACGGTTTCAACCGTCTAATTCGTTCTTTCCGATTGCCTATCGGTTTAAGGGTAGTACGCTATAGAAGTTAGTAGCTTAGAACGCAATCGATCGAAGACACCCTTTATAAAGCCTAAGAGCTAACGCGGATCTCGATCGGCGATTATTACTATAGGGAAGCTTATATCTATAAGGTAGAGGTAGTCGATATACGCTACGCCCTACCGCGCTGCCTCCTAATCTTTACGACCTACGACTATCGCTACCTTTTTAGAGAATTTGTACGTAGATGTAAGGATAGCATCTATACTACTAGGACTAACTAGTAGCGCCGTTACTAGATCTACCGTAGCGGTATAGAAAACGCCTCTAGTCGGCGGGATAGGCTACAATTCGCTATATAGCGTATAACGCTGCGTTTAGATTAAGAGGCACTGCTAGCAATAGTCGATATACTTACGGAGTTTCCTACTTATACTCTAGATATAAAAAGACGCTTAAAGCTAGTCGTAGCAGCGATAGAACCCTTAATAGTGCCTATCGTCGTACGCTTGCGTAAACACGTCTTTAACTATAGACTACGGGATATATAAACGCTCGCGACCTATTATAGATTCGCGGTAGTAGAGCAGGTCGTCGCGCTTAAAGAACTTGATCCCTAAGGGGTTATTAAACTCGTCCCCGGCGAACGGGTCCTTGCCTTTGTCGTATAGAACTAGGTCTTTCGTAACGGTAGGGACATCTACTCTATCGAGATATAAGCGCTCGAGCGCGTTACGCGCCCGCGCGCGGCGTACTAGGCGCTATACTATCGACTAGTAGTCGTCGTACTCGTACGCTAGCGAAAGCTTATACTTAAATGCCGGATCTATCTCTACTAGGATTGTATAGAACGCCCCTAGACTAGATAAACCGCCGTACCTATAGTACGTAAAGGGATCTAGATTTTCTGCCTCCGGATCTTTCTTAGGGGTTTCGAGGTCGCCGAAAAGGCGACTAAGAGCGTCTAGAACTAGGTAGATACGGCCTAGGCGATATACTATACTAATACGAAACTAAGACAGGTATAGGGATACCCGTACTAGCTTAAGGTTCTGTTTACCCGTATCGGTCGTCGTAGTTAGCGAAACCGAGTTAGTAAGGCCTACTACGGCGTAGTAATCCGTAAAGATTGTAGTAGGATGCGCTAAAGCGTATATCAAATAGCCGATTTTTCTTACTATCTAGACAATCCCGGAGTATTCTAGCTTAGTTGGCTAGTACCTCTTCTCCGCGTTACTTAATCCTCGGCTAAGAAACAGAATCGGCTAGATACGGTAGCGAGGAAACAGTTGCGCCTTGCCGTATTCGTCGAAGAGCGGCTCCGGATCGCCTTTAACGTAGTAGACTACTACGCTATACCCGAACTCCCTCGAGGAGTCGATATTAGCGTAAAGTCGTCTAGAGTAGTCGAAATAATAGAGAAACTTAGGCGATCTAAATATAGATTAGAGGTGATTGAATGCCTTAACTAATTCTAGGCGATACTCTAGATTTTCCCCTAATAGAGTCGTCGCGATATACCGTCGTCTCCCGTTGCCTATTAGTAGCGCTCCCTTAAGCAATCTAGTCTTCTCGGCCTATAAAGGCGCGGCTATCTACGCGTAATAGGGTATATACTAACGGAGCTAGTTAGTTAAGCTAAGGTAGTGCTCTAACTTTTGGACGGACTCTAGGAACTAGAGCGAGGTAATCGCGGCGATTTTCTTATCGCTCGTCGCGAGACTTAGCCTACTAACGTATTAGCCTAGCAATATCGCCGACGGGAAACCGAGAAACGTCTTCTTCGGACTAATGCTAATAGAGACAGCGTCTAGGAGGCGAAAAACCTCCTCTAAATAGCGTAGGTGCTCCTCTAGCGTCCGCGAGAATACTACGATATTATCGATATATACTCGAGCAAAACCCCGATAGTCGCGTAGGATACGATCTAGCTTCCGCTAAACGAATTGTACGCTATTCGAGTAGCCTATAATAGCTACGTTAAACTACTCCTGTCTACGGTAGGTATTAATCGCTAGTTTGTAGCGATCCTCCTTACGTACTCCCTATTAGTAGAAGAATGTTAGGCAGTCTATAGTGCTAATATAGTTGCATCCTACTAGGAGGCTAAACAGGTCGGACTAGAGCGGAATCTAGTAACTATCTGGTATCGATATACGGTTTAGAGCGCGAATGTCTACTACCGCCCTAGGCTTATTAACGTTGCCGCCCTTCCTATCGGGCACGCGCTTCTAAACTATAAAGACGGGGAACCCGAAGGGTGTTAGTTCGGTAGTGAACTCTATTTTGCCCTAGTCGTAGAGATCTTCGTATATCTTGTCGACTACTTCCCGATCTCGCTTTCCTAAATTAATTACCTTAGGCGGAGGGAGCTTGTTAAGGTAGTCTAGGGTTATAGGGATCGGTATATATTTAGACTTAGGGATGTTAACAATCGTGCGCCGATCCGTAAAGAGCTTAAGATATTTTTCTACTACTACGGCGATTGCGTTAGCCCGATCGGGCGCGCCGTAGATAGTTATACCTAAGTTATACTTCTACTCGAGCTCGGCTATTGTTATTAGCGCGTTTAGATTCAGCGCGGCTAGCCTATAATCCTCGGCGTCTACGTAAAAAGCGCCTTCGAAGGTAGAATCTAGCAGCGTACCAATTCGCTAGCCGGCCTTTAGAAGTACTTCGGAGGTAGAATTATTACGGACTTGCGCATACGAGAAGGACGAGTCTACTAACTAGTTGTATACCGATACTAACGGCGGCGATCCGGCAGACAATTCCTAGGCAGATCCGTACGGTTATAGTACCAATCCTACTTCTAGTAAGAAGTCGCGTTATCGTAGCAGTTCGCCGGCAAAATTAATTAGGACTATAGTTACCGAACGAGGTAGAAGCTAGACATCGCTTACTACGCGGACAGGGCGATTAAGGACCGGTTTACCCTTCTTTCGCTTTACGCTAACCTTAAAGGTAGCGTTGCCCTAATTAGCAACCGTAACCTTCCTTACTAGTACGTTAATCTTTATACCTTCGATAGCGACCGCGTCTATTCCCTATAGGATCTTAGCCTTCAAACTCGGAATAAGGTAAACCTCGCGGACTGTATAGGCTAGCGCTACCGTACCGTCCGTACGCTACGATAGTATATAAAAATCTAACTAAACATACTCGGATGTAGCCTAAGCCCCTATAATATCCCTAATTTTAAGCGGCTCGCGAAGATAGAGAATCTAGATATCGGGCCGCTATTAAAGTACGAATGCTTTATCGGCGAGAGTTATAGTGTAGCCGGTATCTAAACAAATCTACTCCGTAGCGCCCTAGGGCGAAAATCGGTAAGGAAACGTTATATACTAAAAGTTGCGAAAGGCGTAGCCGCGCTATACTAACGGTACCGCTATAGATCGGTAGACTACCGGGTTATCTAGCAATCTTTGCTATATAGGCGGCGGCGGCGCTAATTTCTTCGCGTAGCCGGTACGAACGTAATAGTATAAGAGATTTCTCGACGCGAATTCGTAACCGTATATCTTATAGGCGTAAGCGGACGAAAGATATAGACGAATACTAGAGGGGACCTTGATTTCTTAAGGGGCTTTAGCCGCAAGCGAAAGAGGAGTGCCGATACCGCTAAAGTAGGCACTATACTCGGACTAATACGGGTCCGAATAATATATATCTTCGCCTAGGTCGCCGAAGTAACCTTGCTTAACGGGCTAGGAGTCGTCCGCGTCCTACGACCGATCCTGCAACTATTCTAGGTTAGTATCCTCGGCACTATAATAGGCCCGTTTAGAAGGAATTTGCTCCGGGGTTTCCTCGCTACCGAAGTGCGCTTATTAACGATTATTCTAGCGCGGCTTCGCGTCGGCGGCCCTATCGAGGCGCTTTAGATCCTTCTAAGGGAAGAACTTCTTCTATAGCTCGCTTCCGCTTGCGTTAGGTTGCTAATTGTTCTAATAGTAGTTATTAGGACGATTCTACTGTTTGTTAGTATTAAAACGGGCGCGATACTCGCCTAACGATCCGGTCTAGCTAGGATTATCCTTCCAATTCCGAGCACCGTCGGCTCTTCTTAGTAGATTATCGCGACCGCTTCCCTAATAGTTAGGCTAGCGACGATTCTTACCTCCGGTAGCTATCTGCTCCTATATATAGAACTTCTTCTCGTAGGCTGTAACGAATTCGTCCGTCGTCGTATCCTCGTCTAGTTCGAATAGGGCCTCCTAGAAACGCGGCTCTAAACGGCGATAGGCCTATAGGATCTATAGTTCTTCGCCGAAGCTAGCGTCGCCCGCTAACCTTATCGTCGTAACGATATAGTCCGTAATCGACTTTCCTGCTCTAACGTCCTTCTAGCTATACGATTGCTAGTTAAGTAGCTTTATCGCTTTTACCGCCGAAACCTTCTAGCGCTTGCTAAGCTTCTCTTACTAACGCTTAATGCCGTGCCTCTTACGAAGATAGCGGCGATCCTAACTAGAAATCTGCGCCTAGTACTAGGTCTATACAATTCCGCGGAAACAAAGGGAAATATTAAGGCGAACCTCCTCTAATCCTACTATATAGGCGTAATCCTTAGCCGCCGAGATAAAGGCGTATACCGATCGGTAGGTTATTTTGTTGCCTACTAAGGCGTAATCGCCGTCGCCGTGTTCCGTTATACTTAAAGTTAGGTCGAAGAATCCTAGACGGGCTAGATTAAACCTAGGGTAGTGCCGATAGTCGGCCGGTTCTTCGGAGTCTAATTTAGAGGAGGAACGATCTCTATAATAGCGATAACGGCGAGCCCGGCGATGCGCGCTGTATTTTCCGCTATAGTAGCTATAGTAGCTATTATCGTCGCTCGACGAGCTATTAGATAGCGAAGGGGAACCGCGAGTACGATGCTTTCTATTCCGGTTCTTACGCTAATAACCGGGATTTGGCTCGCTATACTCCGTATAGCTATTATATCGGTTAGCGTCTTGCGGGCTACTGTTTTGCATATAAGGGCCTAGGGTGTAAGCTTGCTAGTAACCTTGTTAGTAAGCTTGTTAATAATAGCGAGGGTTATCTAGGCGAAATTAGCGCGACTAGCCTATATTCCCTCTAGTATAGGTAGCGTAGCCTAGGGGCGGCGCTTATTAATAGTAGCGAGGGTTATTAGGAGCGAATTAGCGTGTCTAGCTAGGAGTAGCCTAGCCCTAGGCGTACGTTTGCTAGTAATATAGCGGATCGGGAGCGAGTCGGCCCGTCTAGCTAGCGTTTCTATTACGTTCGAGCTCCCGAGCAGCCTAGCCCTAGGCATACTATTGCTAGTAATAGCGTAGATCGGGAGTAAATTAGCCCGTCTAGCTAGCATTTCCGTTGCGTTTAGGCTTACGAGTAGCCTAGCCCTAGGCGTACGTTTGCTAGTAATTGCGTAGATTATTAGGAGCAAATTTGCCTGTTTAGCTAGCATTCCCTCCGCTATAGGCGGCGTAATTATAGCCTAGATCACTATCTAGACCTAACCGCGGGCCGCCGCTAGCCGGTTAGCCGTCGGGCGGGTCGTTCTAATCCTATAGCGAGTCGCGGCGGCTACTCTCGGAAACCAAACCCGCTCTCTTAAGTCGCGACCTCTAACGCCGGCTAAGATAGTCCTCGACTTACTCTCGGAACTCGTGGCTATAGTAGCCGTCGCGGTCCTCCTGCCCTAGATCGTCCTAGCCGGCGTAGGAACGATTGCTACCTGCGATACGTAAACGATCGTCGCGACTATTATCGTAGTCTTTAGGGCCCGCCTAGGAACCGGTCTAATCCGGTTAAAGCGAAAGGCATTGTTCTATAAGAAATTAGGCGAGGCGATTATCTAAGATAATGCCTCGACGTAGTGCCGACTCTCGTAAGGCATATAGGCGCTACTAGTCTAGTTGTTTACGGATCTCGCTATAATCTAGCTCTATCGTAGACCCTGCAGATAGCGGACGCTAGTGCCGGCTACGAGGCTCGCTATTGCCTAGATTTCCCTTCGTTAGCCCGCGGCCTCGTAGCGCGTCCTTATAATTGCGGTCTATCGGGCCTCGTCTATTATCTAGCGGAGGATACGGCGAGGATTCTAACGGAGAGGATTTATCGCTAGAGATCCTTATAGGTAACGGTCTACGTAGAAATATAGAGGGCAATATGCTATCTATATAATTATTAGGACGTCGCGCGCGTAGTTATTCCGAATAGGTAGTAGCTCTAGGCGGTCGATACCTACTCGGAGAGGGTAGTAGTAACGACGCCGCCTACTAAGTAATCGGCGAAAACTCTAGTGCCCGCGAAGAAGGCGAGCGATAAGTAGCCGGATCGGGCTACGGGCGTTGCTCTCCTACTCGTACTCGTTCGATATCCGCGGGCGAGTATACCTTAGGGAAAAACTGCTTATAATAGTGCGAATCGCGAGTGTTCGGAAAAGCTGCTTTTAGTTCCTTAACCGATCGTATTAGGGTGCCTTTATCGACTACCTACTAGCTAGGGAAGTCGATTCCGTCGAGGGTATATAGGTACAGCTCGTCGATCTTAGCCTAAGACGGTAGTAGATTTCCTAGTCGCGGGTAGTGTTATAGGATATAGGAGGCAAGCAGGTCTATACGGCCGTGCTTTGCTCTAAGCTAGACTACAAAATTCTCGCTATGCCGGACGTAGTAGCCGATAAAGGTACAAATGCGTAGGATATAAGACTTAGTATCTAGTAATCCAAGATTACGGTACTAGGGTAGCGGTCGGACCGCTAGTTTAACAGATTTGTGCTTCTATCCGGGTTAGAAGCGAAACGAAGCGTAGGATTGACGTAAAGCGTTATATAGTAGAGTATCGTTACGGAGGCTGTCCGGATTAGTAGTAAAAGGCGGTTTATTAACTAGTTAGGGCTAATCCTTCCGTTGTTCCTCGAAAGGTACCTTCCTAGGGATGCGGGGAAATAGCTACCGGCCGCTAAAGCGCAGCTGCCTACCGAATCCGCGGTTAGGCGATTCGGGTATATAGTGTATTAGTATTAGCGAGGCACTATAGTAGGTAGCCGCCGACTAGTGCGGAATGGTATAAATCGAGTAAATATCGGTCGTAACGTAGCGAGTCGAATCGTCGCGGTCGGCGCTAGATCGGGGGGATCCTTAGCTAATCGTCTCGGTTCTCGTCGTAATTAGGACTAATAGCTCGGTTCTAGTAGAGGAGTTAATTAGTATAGAAGCTAATTAGGTCGTAATCTTAGCGAAGCTACTAAGTTGTTAGGATACGCTCTATAGAGCGGAGACGGATACGATTCTAGTATATAAAGATAATTGATTGTTAGTTAGTTACTAGCCTAGGAAACTATATATATCAATCGTTATAATCTACGGCAGGATCGATAGTATCCGAAGCAGGATCGGCCGCACTAATGTCTAAACCGTAACACTCCTTCCTCTCGATTATACTATACTTTATCAATTCGGATTAGAAACTCTAGGAACTTATAATCGGATTCCCTAAAATTCTAGGTTCCTATACTAGTAAGGATATAGCGAAGCTTGTCTATATAGCAATAGATAGGGTTAGCGTAATAACGAAACTGATCTCGATTACTGCGGATAACGCTAGTAATAATCGAACATTGTATAAGGCGTTGTATATACAATTCACTCGCATATGTCTTTAAAATTACTAATTGTATCGATAGGGTCGAGTACGTAGAGGAGATTATAAGGTCTATAATCTAGCTTAATCTTCCGAATATTAAGCTCGCTACGATTCCGGATACGTACGACAATACGTACGATAATAACGATAAAGAGGAGCCTATTAATAGCCCTAGCCCTATTAAATCGAAGCCGACGTCGTTACTAGTTGCATCCCTATAGAAGTTTCCCTACCTCGCTTATATAGTTCAAATCGCGATCCGAGCCCTCTTTAAGACGCTTAAAATTGTACTATTAAACGACGACTAATAGAAGATCCTAGATAAGGATAAAGCAAAGTCGAAAGTCGAGAAACTTATTATAGCAATAAGACGGGATAAGGTAGAGAGCCTCGCTCTCGTTTTGTATAAGGTATAACTTTTGTCCGTAGCCGGTACCTATAGCCGGCAACCTAGTATAGTTCTAACTCTTTTTCTCTAGCTTCGTCGTCTAGCAATATATACGAACTCGAGCTTATAGAGATATAACCGATTCGAGGCTATTTAAAAGAACCTAATCGAGCGCCCTAAAACCGATGCCTAGAATATCGTATAGAATAAGCGATAGCAAAAGCGGCCTCCTTAGCGCCTACTCCGTTTTACCTAAGACGTTAAGACCCGGTTCGATTCGACTTTCTATATAGTTACGAGGGGATATACTTTACGTACCGCTCTCGAGATCTATTAGAGTTCCGAGGGTATTAAGTAGCTCGGCCTTACCGCCGCCGAATAGCGCTAAGCAGAGTATCTCGTCGATATTAGTAAGCATTACGCGAAGGTTACTGCTACGATTAGAAGAACCCGAGGACCGACGATCTACCTTATCTTTATATACTATAACTAGCTCTTTAACGAGCTCGAGGAAACCGTAGCTAAGCTAGCTAAGAAGAGCGTTCCCTAGAAAGTAGCTATAACGAAAGCTATAGACACCTCCTATACTAAGTTGTATAAATATTATAGTACTACCTTTAACTCGTTCGGGGATATCTATAGCGTTGCGTGCTTGCTTAACCTAGTAGAAAAGGATATATACTAGTAGAGGCCGGAATAGAAGGCGGACGAGGTATAGCCGAAGTATTACTAGACTATTCTAAAAAAGATGTTCTACGAGCGTCGGAAAGAAACTAGTCTAAATACAGCTCTTACAAAGAAAAAGAAGGTTTAGAAGGCTCCGATATTATACCTATTTCGTAGGTAGGAAGTAGAGGCAGAAGAGGAAGCAACTACTAAAGTAAATAAAGAAGAGTTCGATCTCTATCGGCGCGCGAGTAAGTATAAACCCGTAGGCTCGGAAAGAGGGCTAATAATCTCTAGATCTTACCGGTCTTCTAGACGAATTCGGAGACGATATTCTCGCTATATAGCAGCGGTTAGAGCCTAAGTTTCTAACGATAGCGTCGGTCGCTCGGGACGTCCTCGCTATCCCGAGCGTAGGTATAGGCTATAAGAGGTCTTTTAGTATCGCTCGTTACTAGGGCCGCTTTAATCGAATATACTCGCCTACTACCTTCGAATCTATTATAGTATTCCGATACTATCTCCTCTACTAGAATCGCTAAGGTAGGTTACTAAAGATTATACTAAAGGAGTTGATCGAGGAATTAGAAAACCTTAAGATCGAAGAAACCTAGGAGCGCGAAGAGAATACGAAATTTAGTTTAAGCGAAACCCTAATTAGCGATAACGAAAAGGAGGAGGGCGGAGGCAGAAGGCGATACCGGGTCAAGAAGCGGAAACGTATATAGGCTTAGAGTAGCTTTAAGGAGACGAAGCGTTTACGTACAAGGTAATATAGCCGGCGTATATAGCCGGTATATATCCGAAATGTGTTTCGAATTCCTAGGACCTAAACAGACTAGTTGCTATAGCAACCGACCCCGCTTACCTACGGACTATTTCTAATTCTCTATTCGCTCTTCCTCTCCTTCTTCCCTTTCCCTATATTCTTAAAGATAAATATACCTTAAGGATTCGGCTCTTCGGGCCTTCCTAAGCCGGCTACCTCCCCTTCCTTAAGCTACTATCCTTTATTCGAATCTAACGATGACCTAATAAGGCGGTTTAATAGAAGACTATTTGTTCTAGAAGGCAAGAAGCATTAATATCTCCTTACGATTATATGCTTATTAATTTCTAGGTCCTACCGATATACCCTCGTCGCCTAAACGCGCAGATAAATATCTTTAGAGGCTAAAGGGCAAGGGTAAAGTAAGCTAAGTATAGGGAGACCGTAGCGAGAACGAGATATCGGAAGAGCAAGGCTCTCCGTAGTATATACGAAGGAAGGGGGTTCTTCGGAAAACAGTACCGAAAAACAAGAAGGCTATAGGTAGACAGGAGAAGGCTAAAAAGAGTAGGCGGATAAAGACTATCGCGAAGAAAAGTTATCTTTCTATTAAAAGAAAGGGAATAAGGTAGGACTCGACGACAAAGAAGCGGCGCTTTAAACTAGGTACTATTGCCCTTCGCTAGATCCGGCTTTTCTAAAACAAAAGAGGGACCGAGCTTTTAATCCCTAAGACTCCCTTCTAGCGACTCGTCCGAGAAATTATATTAGATTTTCGGTCTAGTATACGATTTACGGCTAAGGCGATTAGTGCTCTTTAGGAAGCTACGGAGGCATTTCTCGTAACCGAGCTTAAGCTTTTAAACCTCCTTACTATCTATGCGAAGCGGGTTACTCTTTAAAATAAAGATATATAGCTTCTAGCTAAAATTCGGCGTCGGTTTACAGCGGATTAGTTGGAAATTGTATTTAGTCGTTAGATTAACCTAGGAGGAGGCCTATTTTCGCATCGTTTTGCCGGCTATAGGTGCCGGCTACATTTCTAATTTTATCTCCGCGCCGTCCTTAAATCTAAGGTACGAAGTAAAATGTGCTCCTAGGCGGCTAGCGCGTGCCTAGAGGAGTGCGAGCGAAGCTTTCGCCTTATATATACTAAGCTAATTCGGTTCTTTAGACCTCGAAGCTAGACCTTAAAGCTATTACTATTATTATACGATTTAGTTCTATTAGAATAGTTTCTTAGGAATAAGTATTTTTATATTTTTGTATTACTATTTTTCGTTTCTAGTATTTTAGATACTACTTTATTATTTTTAACTTTATATATATTACTTACTTTTATTCTAGTTTTCTCTAATTTTTTATATCTATTACTACTTTTTATATTATTAAAAAAACTATTTTTAATTTTTTTCTTTAATGTTTTACAGTTTTTCTATTTAGTATCTTACTTGTTTTACTTACCTATTTTATATTTTCTTATTTATTTTTATTATATGTTTTCTTTTTTCTAATACGTCTAAGTCCTCTTATTTATATCCTTATTTATTACTTGTTTTCTATCTTACTACTTAGTTTAGTACTAGCTTATTATTTAGTCTATTAATTAGCTTATTATTTAGTTTATTATTTACTTTTTTCTCTAGTTTTTTATTTAATCTATTATTTGCTTTATTATTTAGTTTCTTCTCTAGTTTATTATTTACCTTCTTTTTAACTTTATTATAAGTTATTTATTTACTAGAATATAATTTATTTTATTAATTGTTTAACTAATTGTTTAACTAATTGCTTTACTAATTGTTTAATTAATTATTTAATTAATTGCCTTACTAATTGTTCTACTATTGTTTTATTCATTGTTTTATTAATTGTTTTGTTAATTGTTTTGTTAATTGTTTTGTTAATTGTTTTATTTATCGTTTTATTAATTGGTTTATTAATTGTTTTGTTAATTGTTTTGTTAATTGTTTTATTAATTGTTTTGTTAATTGTTCTATTAATTGTTTTATTAGTTGTTTTATTAGTTGTTTTATTAGTTGTTTTATTAGTTGTTTTATTAGTTGTTTTGTTTGTTGTTTTGTTAATTGTTTTACTAACCAGGATAGTACCCGTACGTAAGTACTTCTGCTCCTTCTACTTACGTAGTAATAGCGGTAGCGCCCGCGAGTTTTTAAATTTTATATATACCTAGTATAGCGGAGCCGCGAATTTTAGGGTTCCTCGCTCTTATTCTCGCTCTCGTTCCTTTAATATTTTTCGGTAATTTTATAAATTTAAATCGTATGTTTTCTATAATTAAAATTAATTTTGCTATAGGTTCTTTTATTAAAAGTTGTTTTATAAATTCTTTTATTAATGTTTTAGTTAATTTTCTTATTAATTTTCTTATTAATTGTTTGTATATTTTACTATATATTTTACTATATATTTTACTATATATTTTACTATATATTTGAAGTATTAGAAGGAAGGCAAAAGGCTTTACTAGCGGTTGTTCGGGAAGTCGGCGCTTGTTCGGGAAGTCGGCGCTTGTTCGGAGATACCGGCGCTAGCTCCGAAAGTCTCCACTTGTAGAAATTGACCAATTAGGTATACAGGATTCTGAAATCCGGGGTCGGCTTGGCGTCACGTGTGGCTGAGTGCGCATTCTAGCAACTGGATTGGTACCTACGTTGCTATTGTAAGGCGAGCTTCGCTCGCAAGAAACCTAGCGCTCTATATTCACCCGGCTATTATAGAGACGAGCTATATTCAGATTAGTTTCTTCGTATATCGCGACCTAGCGGGTAGTAAGCGAAAGGGCGATAGAACGTTTATAATACGTCTCTATTTAGACCTAAAATATAAAGGTCCTAAGGAGCCCTAGCATCCTAACTATAAGGAGATTCTTTAGTATTAGCACTTTAATCCTCTATACTACGAGGCAGATAGCAAGCCTACGAGAGAGAAACTTTAACGAGAAATTCTCTATAATACGTAGCGCTATTATATAGCTATAGATGCGTACTAAATCCGGTAACTCGAAGAAGAATTGAGATAGCGTATTAGCGACCGAGGAGGAGATCGATAGTATACTAGTAGAGTCGAGGTCTTATAAGCGAAGCATAAGATAATATAGGCTCTTAGTCGTATAGAGTAACGTACTATATAAATAACTAGGCGTACTACTCTTATTCACTTACGACCTATATCCTAGGATGCTCTTCTCGTACTTTTTATACTCTTTTCTAATACCTTACCTATAAGCGCTCCGCGACAACCGAGTAAATATAAGCTATCGGGTTTCCGCTCGGTACCTTAGCCTTCGAGATACGGCGGAGTTGATTCTCTATAATACGTAGCGCTATTATATAGCTACAGATACGTACTAAGTCCGGCAACTCGAAGAAGAATTAAGACAGCGTATTAGCGACCGAGGAGGAGATCGATAGTATACTAGTAGAGTCGAGGTCTTATAAGCGAAGTACAAGATAATATAGGCTCTTAGTCGTATAGAGTAACGTACTATATAAATAACTAGGCGTGCTACTCTTATTTACTTACGACCTATATCCTAGGATACTCTTCTCGTACTTTTTATACTCTTTTCTAATACCTTACCTATAAGCGCTCCGCGATAACCGAGTGAATATAAGCTATAGGGTTTCCGCTCGGTACCTTAGCCTCCGAGATAGGGCGGAGTTGAATTTAGAGCGATAGTCGGCACCCGTAGCCGGTATATAGAGACGGTAGTAGGCCTTTTTCTGCTAAATAACTAGCTTGTTTAGTATAGCCTACCTAATATTTCTTATATTTACTAGCAATAGGCCTAGGTTACTTATAAGATTACTATAGCTAGTAAAGGCATTACTAAAGAATGTCTATACTATAGTAGGATACTATTATTACGCCGGCTATTTATTAAAAGGAGGCTTTCGCCTATTACTATACCGGCTATATATGCCGGCTATATTTCAAAGTCTGCCGTACCTACCTTTTTTAGCCGTGCCTACCTTCTTTCCTTGCTCTAACGTTACTATAATATAGGCTTGCGCGAAGCTTACTCTGTTGCCTAGCGATACCGCGATACTACCTCTCTCGCTATATTCAACCTTCGTATCGATACCTATATCTCTACGCTCTATATCTACTACCTCCGTAATACCCTCGCTCCGCGCGCGCCTTCGTATACCTTCGTAACGCACTTTTTTCCTTAATTCGACGACTTTTATAATAGCGAATCTACTTAACTAAGTTACGACGCCTCGTAAGAAGGGACCTACTGCTTCTACGGGTCGTAACAAGATCGGAAATAAAGGAACGAGTATAGTACATTAACGCAAGATAGCTACTACTACTACCGCTAGCTCCGGTGCTAGAAAGGGCGTCGCGAGTAAGGCTCCGCGTAAGACAACGGCGGGCAAGGCTCTACGCAAGACGATAACTAGCGCTTCTACTACTAGTAGCAATCGTACGAAGCGTCGATAGCGCTTAGGAAGTAAGTCCTATTTATAGCCGGCAGCGTAGCCGGTAGCGTAGCCGGCAGCGTAGCCGGCATTCTTACTATCTTTTTACTAATCCTTCTTTAGCCGTAGCCCTCCGTAAGATTCGGCAGTATTAGAAGAGTTCTAAGCTCCTAATCCGCAAAACTCCTTTCTAACGACTTATTCGCGAAATTGCCTAGGATTATAGAATAGACCTTCGCTTCTAAGCCTCCGCGATAGGCGCCCTTTAAGAGGCTATAGAAGCCTACCTAGTTCGTATCTTCGAATATATATTTCTCTTCTACCTCTTTTCGGACTATACTAATACTATTTTAGCGGTCAACCTTATAGCTATCTACGCGAAGCGTATAACGATTATAGACAAGGATTTTAAAGTACTCGATTAGATCCTAAAAGGCTAGAATGTCTACATTCGAGATAGTGCTAGATAGGATAGATATACTAGTAGGAAGGATGTTCGTAGTGTCGTCTATAAGCTTTTCTATATACGAAATAAGCCGCTGTTATACGGCGCTACATACCGCGCTCTAAATACTCTCTAAGCATATGTATATAGTATAGTATACTTTATTAGCCGTACGGAATAGAAGTCTCCTAAAATCCCGTTAGTACTAAGGAGTAAAAAGGCCGGCTACGCTGCCGGCTACGCTACCGGCTACGCTGCTAGCTACGCTACTAGGTTTTTTAAAGAACTAAAAGAAGATAGACATTCCGGTTGATTTGTATTAGTTTAGATTTTTATAAAAAGAAAACAGGGAAAAATAAGGAAGGTTGAAGAGCCTAATAGTTATAGTTATAGGCACTATCCCTGTTTTCTAGAGTATATTATATACCTGCCTTCGCAACTCTACCTAATACTCCCTCTAAATATCCTTATACTCTACCTACTAGAAATTCAACTAGGTACCTAGACCTATAGCTGCCTCTATATCTTTTACTATCTTCTATAGGTTGAAGGCCTCTTCTATAGCAGCCTCTACCTTCTTATACAATACGAAGTTACTACCTGCCCTACCCTTTATATCTCCTAAATAACTAAGAGTTCTAAGGAACGAACTAGCATTCGGCCTTAGTATAGCGAGTAACTGGTAGAACGTTCTATAGAGCTGCCTTATAGCTCTTTTATATACTGTACCGATACCGAGGGAGGAGCTATCCTAGTACTTAATGTTGTCGAATAGTTCGGTAGGAAAGTATATAAACTTCTTAAGGAGGAGGACTTCTAGGGAAATCGATAAGTTCTACCTAGATCTAGATAAAGACATTCTACTAAGCAGTTAGGGAATTGAACCGTAAACGAAAGGATGAAATTTATACCTAAGGAGTATAGTTTCCGAACTGAACTATAATGCCTTATATGTATATATATACTTTT
Organism: Pseudocercospora fijiensis CIRAD86; assembly: GCF_000340215.1. Lineage (NCBI taxonomy): Eukaryota > Fungi > Ascomycota > Dothideomycetes > Mycosphaerellales > Mycosphaerellaceae > Pseudocercospora > Pseudocercospora fijiensis. The sequence continues at coordinate 3,355,213 of NW_006921540.1, read as the reverse complement.
GATTGGTTAGTGCCCTTAGCTGATTGTCTATAGATTTGAGGTTATATAAGTACCTTTATACAACTACGTAGCCTAAGTAGGATTCGAAAATTCTATAAGTACTAAGGACTAAAAATGCCGGCTACGCTGCCGGCTACACTACTGAGTCTTACAAAGGGCTTGCTTAAAGCTACGTATACATTCGTACACTTCTTAAAAACCGATAAATTATATGGTTCGAACTAGCTACTTATATAGTTGCTTAGCAAACCAACCTAAACCAAACTAGAGTTTCGGCTTAGCAAACTAAACCAAACCAACCCGAACTACTACGGGGTCTAGGCTTAGTAACAACCTTAATTAGAGCTATAACAAGTATAGTAAGAGTCGCCTATTCTACTGCGTATTACTAAGCAAATTAGTACGCCTATCTTGAGCCTTATAAGACAGTTCTTTTAGTAGGCTAGTAAGCAATACGAATAGTCTAATCCGGAAGAGAAGGACGACTTCTTAAAGATAGAGTTACACTTCCTTACTAAGAAATAGGACTGTAATCGCATAGCACGAGTCGATAAGAAGTATTAGAAGGATAAATTAGGCTTCTTTAAAGGCTATTATAGTCGCCTGCTTAAGTGTTTAAAGCGCTTTTAGAAGGAGAAGTTGTTTAAGAGGGCAGAGGGAACTCGAAAGTAGTAGTAATAATAACGACATTTACGACGGAGCAACGGCCGTTCTTATTAGTTCAGATTTATTAGACGTTCGCTAGTAATTCAGAATGCAACTAGCTTATTATCTGCTCCGCTATATATGTCTGTATTATTACTATCGCTACGAAGCGCCTCTCCGGCTATACTTCGCAAAGCTCTCGGAGCTCTCGGCGGAGGAAACATATAAAGCTTAGCAATACCTACTAACACCTTATACATTTTACTATATACGCAACACTATAGTAATGTATATAAAATTAATAGCGGAGCTTCGTATACATATAATCTCGAGATCCTATATATAATATTATATATTTGTTATATAGTTATAGCTAAATGTAAAGCGAGTCGAAGTTGCGAAGTAATTAATCCTTAGCTTCTTCCTCTCCGCTATTAACGTTATATCTAGCATACCTAAACAACCCTCGTACGTCTATTCCTACTACGTATTCTAGCGCCTATATAAGGAAGTCTATAAAGCAGTCGAAGTTATTAATTAAATCCTTATTCTTCTTTATCTATATCTTTAGTATATTAAAGGTTTGCTTAATTAGGTTAAGATCTAGTAAGTAAGGAGGTAGATATTCGAGCGTGTATCTAGCGCGAGTAATTATCTCTTCTACGTTAACACTATAGTAGATTAAGGCGTTGTCTATTATAAAGATTATCTCCTGTCTAGCAACAAGCGGTAGTACTTTATTCTCGAGCTAGTCGTTAAAGGTAACTTAATCTATAGAGCCTTAGATATAGAGAGTATAGGGCAGGTATCTATTAATCGTTAACGCCGGTAAGACTAAAGTGCGTTCTTCTCGTTATGCGTACTAATAATCTATATAATCTACGCCTTCTAGAGACTAACTATACTTGCGGTAAGCCGTCTTCTAGTTTGTCGCTGTCTCGTCGATAAACACTAACTTCCGAATAGGCTACCTCTTATACTTCTTACTCTAAACGGCTCTTACTAATAGATTGCGCTCCTTTACTATCTTCCGCGATGCTTTCTAAGTCTACTTTATTATATCGACTAGGTAGTAGTAAACGTTCGAAGGGTATAACTAAATATTAAACTCGTCGTAGAGAGCGAGATATATCTCTTCGAGATATGCCTCTAGTTAATAAGAGAGATATTCTTCGAGCTAGTCTCGTATTTCTTTAGTAAGCATATGCTTACGACCTAGCGGTAGGCGTAGTAGACAATAGGCCTACTAGAAGAGATTATAATTAACGCGCTATTTGTATAGAGTCGACCTCGCAATACTAGTTGCTAGTATTATATCGTCAATCGACTTGCTATCTTCGAATAACAACTCTACCTTCTTTACGGTCTCCGGCGGCATCTTCGTACTAATCCTAGTACGTACCTCTAGCTTCTTTTCGGGCGGCGCCTTCTTCTTACGACCTATAGACGATTAAAACAATACCTTAACGGTCGCTATACTATTAAAAATAAGGCAATACGGTCTACAAAGAGGTAGGTTTAAAATGCGGTATACGGCTCTTCGAGAGGTCTTAGCATTCTATAGTAAAACGTAAAACCTAGTAGTCGATACGTATTTTTGCGAACCTGCTTTAGGGTTAGCCTACCGAACACATCCTACCTTATACTAGGCCTTTTAATGCCTATTTTTGACATTGTCGTTGCCGCTATGCCGCCTCTATCTTTATTGCTTAGATAGCGATGTCTATCTACGAGCTACAAAACTAATTAAACTTACGGATCTACGTATTTACTACGGGTGTTCGAGATTCTACTATAGACATTACTTCTTAGCTAGCGCTATGCCTATTCCGGTACAGTTAACTAGGCTCTCTCGAATATATAGTGTGCTCGGAGGTTAGTAAGTATTCGAAGAGGTTCCCTTAGTATCTAGCAATTTCTAACCCTTAGCGATTAGTAAACGACGCACCTAATTAATAGGCGGTCTAAGGATACTTCTAGTATATAGAACGACTATATTTAAGTGTAGATTGTAGAAGAAATTAGTAGACAAGGACACCGCCGGTATTAGGATAATTATAGCGGTAAGGGAAGCTAGTTTCTCGGCGTATAGAAGCTATTAATATAGACCTATTCTTCTATAGATTGTAGCTCTTTAGTTATTACTATTCTCGCTATTCTAGCTCTTTAGTTATTGCCTAATTATCTAACTATTGTCTTCTATAATAGCTAATTCGACTTAAGGTAGCAGCTCTATTAGAAGTCTATCGAAGAAGACGAGAGCGAGGCGGTTAAAGCGGAGGGTTAAGGAAGCGGCTTATTAGCTAGAGGTCAATCGTAAGTATAATACTCTTAGTTAGAGGCACCCTATTGTTACTTGTAAGCATTGTAATAGTTAATAGGTCTCGAATAAGAAGCGGCGAGTTAAAAAGCACCTTCGAGTATATAAGAAGTTGCCTTAACGATTAATAAAGGCCTTCTAGCCTTATCGTCTTAATAGCGAGCCTCCTTATATAGCAACTCCTCGTCTATTGCATATCTAAGCAATATAAGGACTAGGTATCTAGTAGATGTTAGCGGCTTACTATCGAGTTGCTATTAAGGCGTACGCTAAGTAGGTGTATTTAGCTAGTTTATCCCTCTCTATAACTAACTACCCTGCTTTCCGAGAATTTATACGGATACTAGCTCCTACTTTTATACTACTAAGTCGGAAGGAAATAATAGGCGACCTGCTCGATACTAAGTACGAAACCCTTAAGGCTAAGATCGAGGATTAGCTAAGGAGAGGCGGTCGTATTATATTAGTAACTAACGGCTAGACTAATCCTCGCGGCGAGTCGATTATTAACTATCTTACTATTACTTCGAAAGGCGCCGCTTTCGTTAAATCCGAGGATTTTAAGGATAATCGACACACTTCTAAGAACCTAGCGGACGCTATAATGCGAGTGCTCGACGATATTAGTATTAAGAACGTTGTTAGGGTAACAACTAACAATACTTCGAATATAGTTAGTATAAGAAATTTAGTAAGTAGTTACTAATCTTTAGATTAGCCTAGCTTAGCGTAGCGGGAACGGCAAGGGCCGCCTTCTATTAGCTCTTATCGGGCTTCTAGAAGCCTTCTGCCTAGCCGCTAGGCCTAATCTAGCTAGAGCTAATACAAATCGGGCAGTTGCGAAACTATTACCCGTATTTAATTAATCTCGGCTACGGTTCTTACTATATACACCTCCTTATTAATCGCCTTACAACTAGCAAGTACGCGCTAGTAGCTATTCGAGAGATATACGGCGATGTCCTTATATACGTTAAATACGCTAAAGACTACGGAAACTTTACTTAGCAGCTCGTTAAACTCGTAGAAGTCTCTAGACTCGAATTCGTAAGCTAGAAGCTGCTAGGTAAGACTCGCTAGCAAGGCAAGTTTAATATAGTTAACGGACTTATCTATAATATGCCGGTCTGTTAGCGTATTGCCTTTAGCGACGAGAAGGTCCTCGCTTATAGAGCGGCGCCTATAGAACGTAAGGCGTAGTATAAGATTAAATCCTTGTTTTGTAATCCTTCCTTCTAGTAGAGCGCTATTTACCTTCGCGACTTCCTTAAGCCCTTCCTTTAGGTTACTATTGCGCTCGAGAGCGACAAGGTTAAGCTTAGTTATATCTTCGCTAACTATAAGTAGCTAATAGAGAAGACGTACGACAATTAGCTCGCTCTAGCCGCCGAGATCTAAGACACTATATTAGACCGCTTCGATAAGGTATACTATCCGCTAATGCTTATTGCCTATCTCTCTAACCCTTAGTAACGCAAGAGCCGACCGATTAGGATTAAGAACGACGAGTTAATAGCTCTTTAAGAGTAGCTTCTATACGATTATTGCTATAGCGATAACGACCGAGTTTCGATACTTCTAGCTTAGCTCTTACTCCTTAAGCAACGCGAAGGCCCCTTCGGCGATACTATTAAGTAGAATAGCTATAAGTTGCTTACTATCCTTTAGTAGTAGCAAACCTACTAGCTAGACGAGATAGTAGACCTATCTATACTATATATACTATCGCTCTCGCTAGCTCTAACAACTAGTGTTACTAAGTGTAACTAGTCGGCTTATAACTTTATTTACAACCTCCGCTATAACCGCCTATCTTACTATACTATTAATAAGCTCGTATATCTCTTCTAGAACCTCCGGTTAAAGCATAGGTAGAATAATAACTATCTTAGTGCCGATAGTAGTCTTAACGACGAGATTAACGAGCTCGAATAGCGCGTACTATTATATACGCTTTATATTACCTTCTTAACGCTTATCCGAGCGAAGCCGGATATTTCTAGGCCGAAGTTAGAGTGTCCGAGGAGCTTGCGACGAAGGGCACGGAAACGAGGTCTAGAAATGTTAGGCGAGCGGCGGATAACAGTCAGACCTGCCTTCTATTGTGTATTAAAGCCGCATATAGAAGGCGCGCATTATATATATTCGCCTGTTACGTACAGAGCCTGCGGCCGGGGTTCAATCTAAAGAACCGCCTATACAAAAGCATTCCGGTGCTCTTATTAGTAGAAATCAAAATGTCCCCCCTACGTAACTTTAACGTTAGGCCTTTGCAAACACCTATAACAATAGCAATATACACGCGCTAACTATATGCTATATACGCGCCGACATGCAATATATACGCCGACCTTCCGCGCCGATATATAGCATACCCGGCGACCTTCTATAACATCTAAACACTACCCGCATATTACGAAGCCCCGGCTTCTATAAAGTAGCTGCAATGCGAAATTCGACTAGCACCGGCACTACTACTACTACTACTAGCACTTACACTTAAAGCTAGTATTGCACTAGTAAAAAGGCAGTCTATTCCACGAGTACTATCGCCGCTAAAGAGCAGTATAGCACTAGTAAGAAAGACGCAGCCGAGGAAGGATACAAGGATATAACTAAGGCAAAAAAAAAAGGCAAAAAACTATAGACGGGCAACACCCGGAGTCACTCTTGCGGATACGATATAAACCTCGAGCTTTTAACCCTTTAAGACACGTTACGAATCAACTAAGTAAATATGCCTACTAGACTTCGACCTTATATACTTCCGAAGAAGTGCCGCTATAGAAAACCTGTCCCGGAGAACTGATTTCTTTAGGGTTAGACAATAGGCAGTCACCTCTACTGGTTTATTAGGCTGCTAGCTGCCTTAGAAAAGACTATTAAATAGCCTAAATCCCTTAGGTTCCCTACGTAACTTAATAACTAGGCGCAAAGGATTACTGTAACTCCTATACCTAGTTGCAGCTAGGCGTCGCTTCGTCTTAGTCGATTATTATTAGTTAAAGGTCGTAAATTGCAGTGTTATTGTATACCCTCATTGCTACTGCCTAGGTAATAGCTTAGACAGGTATAGCTTAGTTAGAAGGGGAAGGTAGGTAGAAGTGAAGTTTGAATAGTATACTAGTTAAGTGTTTAATCCCCTATCTAGAAGCTATTATTAATATTAAGACAGTGTCGACAGTGTATACTAAACTGGCACCTAAACTAGCATTTAAACTAGCCCCCTCCGAAGCCGACTAAGTTGAATCGATTAAGCGCATTTCTAGTAATACGGCGCTAGCAAAAGTAATTAATACGATAACGACGGATGCCTTAGGCACCTCTAAGCAAAGCCACTAGTAAGAGAACAGTATCGCAGCTTTTAGTAGATAATAGGAAGGCTTAAGCTACTAGACCTACTAGTATATAGAACTGCTAAAAGTAGAGGGCGGTTTAGTCGAGCCTTAGCGAGTACTTAACCTGTCCGGAACGCTAACGCCGGATGAAAAAGGATATAAAAGTAGAGGGCAAGTAAAACCGAGCCTTAGCGAGTGTTAAACTTATCCGGAACGCTAACGTTAGCAAAAAGATAAGGATACTAAAGTAGAGGGCGGTTTAGTCGAGCCTTAGCGAGTGCTTAACCCGTCCGGAACGCTAACGCCGGACGAAGAATAATACTAAAGTAGAGGGCAAGTTAACACCGAGCCCTAGCGAGTGTTTAACTTGTCCGGAACGCTAACGTTAGCAAAAAGACAAGGATACTAAAGCGGTAGGTACGGGGGGTTTAGGAGGAGCTTGCGACGACTATTCCCCCCTACCCTAAGCGATAACGTTGCAAAAGGAAGGAGCACTCTACTAGCGCTTGCAAAGGCAGGTTTGTATAGACCGCATAAAAGTAAATAACAGTCTTTAGTCCGTACTCGCTGCTCGTTTGCTACTATATACTAGAAGCCGCCTTCTATTCCTTTTTAGGTGTAGTAAGGAAGAGCTAGCTGCTTCCCTTAACTTCTACCTTCGCAACTTCTACCTCCGCGACTTCTACTTACGCGACTTCTATCTACGCGACTTCCGCTTCGTCTACCTTCTTTCCGCTTCGTATACCCTCCTTCTTTTAAAGATAGCGGTACCGTACGAGATGTCCTATACGTTGTCGGACGCCTAAATGCGCAGCGCCGATATATACAAGCCCTACGCCTTCCGAGATTAAGTACACGTCTACAAAGTATATCTATGCCGTACGACTAGCCGCTAACTCGAGCGCCTATTTAATAAGGAGATTATCCCTCCTATACGCGACCTCTAGTAGCAGATAGACGATGCTATAACAGATGAAGCAACGGAGGTATATAAGACGACCGAATATATACTACTTATACATTTTAAATACTATACTACGAAGGCTATTAAGCCTATCCTATATGCTGCCGAAAGCCGTCGCTACATTAACCTTATAGCCGAGATTCATACTATTATCTAGCAGAATACACCTACCTATTCCTATATAGCGCAGGTTAGTTAGCAATTTAGTTACTAGTATAGACAAGCAGCTGCCGGCGCACCTAGCGGCGATCCACCTAGCAGACTACTAAAGAAGAATACGCTAGCAGATCGTATAGGGGAAGAGTCCGATAGTAAGTATAATAGCGACGGTATTAAGGGTATCGATTAGCAGCGCTACAATAGTCGATGTAGTAAGCGTAAGAAGGTTCGCTACTTCTAGAAGGGCAAGCGTCTCCTACGCTAGTGTAACAGCTGTCGTACTACTAATGCCGCGAAGAAGAAGCGCAAGCGCGTTATAGATGATGTCGTAGAGTTATAATAGACACCGTTAAAGCGAGGAGGTAGCCGCAGTAGTAGTAGTCGCCCTTCCTTAACGCCTTAGGCGTAGAATATACCTATCGTTATAGGATCGTCTCCTATACCGAGTTCTTTACTATAGCTAACACCTCCGTAGCTAACACCTCCGTAGCTAACAACTTAGTCTAGAGCTCGTACCGGAGACCCTATAAAGAAGCCTTAGCCCGCGCTATACTAATCTTCTATACTACCGCCTCCTCGACTATTATAGAGCTCCTTATCGCAGCCTCTACGATTATCTAGCTTAGGTGCTGCCGGTCGTCGTCCTCGTAGTCGGTATAGTAGCGACGATCCTACGACGGCTTAGGTACGTACAACCTAGGCAGAGATCTCTCGATCGTACCGACCTCTTCGCCGCGCTAGTTAATAGGTATTACAGACACCTAGCATTAACACTCTCCTTACTAGAGCTATAGAGCGTACGCAGAAAGACTTTACTTAAGGTGACTTTCCTAATAATAGCGACGCCCTAAGCAGTAACGCCTTACCTAGTATTAGCATTACTAGATTTAATAATCCTAATAATAGTAAGAAGCCTAACGATAGGACCTTCTTCTTTTATAATATCTGCGAAGTCCCTCGCTATATTAGTCGCTTATATATACCTCTTAGTCTGCCCTCGCGTAAGTGCAGTACCTATCAATATTGCGCTAATAGATACGACCTAGACGACCTTGCTATATACAAGTAGTGCATCGCTAACAAGTATAAGAGCTAGCGGTTTGATTTTCTTACTAATAGCAACGCCGAGCAACTAGAAGAGGAGCTTAAGACATGCTATTAAGGCTACTATTCCTTAATAAAAGCTTAGTAGGAAGAGTATAACGCTTAATAGTAAGAGCGTCGCACTATACGTCTAGGTTATAAAGGTCGGCACTAGCGTGTATAGCAGACGCGAGCAGCATACGATCGCGAGCGTTACTTCCTTAAGGATACGGAGCCCGACTTTGCTACAAATAACGACGATAGGCAAGACCCGACTACTGCCTACCTTAATGCCTAGCTAGCTCTTTCTAATGCCGATTTTGAACTAGTCTAAGAGTTCTTTAAACAGCTCGACAATAAGAAGATTGAGTATTATTAGAATGAGAATCTATATAATAAAGGCAATAGCTACTAAGGCAGAGGTTATAAGGAGCGCTAGTTCAATATAGATCTCGATATAAATCCGGAGTTACCTATATTCGGCATTTGTCGACGTTGCCGTTAGACTCGCGATTATAACAAGCCGTATATGTCGCCCGATCTTATGTCCCGCGGTAATTGCATAGATCCTAGACCGTAGCCTACTAACCCCGAGACTAGTAATACCCTCCCCGAATTAACAATGCTAGAGGAAATCCTTATTGCTCGCGTCTATATCTACGTCGAAATGCGACTTATTAAAGGAGCTTAGTAGCGATATAAGAACAATGTCGTTAATTTCCTTCGAGATATAGGCAAGGTATAGAAGGAATTGCCTTTAGTACCTAAGAATGTCGAGACAGTTCTCTTACGGCCGGCCTAGGGCGATGAGGTAACTAAGCGCATATTCGTACGTAACTTCTCGGTTCGACGCTAGGCGGTTAAAGTGTGGCTTAAGTATCTAATTGCGAATTCTCCGGACTACGCAGATATAACTATCGACTAAGAGCGCTTGTTACAGCTCCCGGATAGTCAAGATAGTGAATCTATCCTTAATCGCATATATATCGAGGAGTATAAGGAGGGAGAGCTCCCGCCGCCGCCGCCGCTAGTATTAGCAGGCTCTTAGACTAGTAAATCCGGTACTTAGGAAGATAAAGAAGAGGAGAATTTCGCCGACTATCCCGAGGAGTCCGCGCTGCCTTAAGTACATATCCTATAGGGCTAGCGAGAACAAATCTAGGAACTCCTAAATTAATAGGATAATGAGCGCCGCTAGCGTAATGCCTAGCTTTATAACCGTGCCGCGAATTAGCGTCGTCGCCGATAGGACCTTTCGTAGATGGACGCTAGTGCTAATAACGAGCCTAATGTCCAAACTTGGCTTACGCTTCCGCTATTCGATCAAGTACCGCTTAATAAATTTAATTAGACCGAGCGCCTTATATTACGAGCGTTCCCTACCCTATATCTATAGGGTTAGGCTAACTACGTAGAGGCTCGATAGCGCGGTATAGCCTACGAGGACTATCTTAAGTATATAATCAAGTAGGATAATAGAACAGGTCTACGCCGCTATCGTTTCGCTTCTTATCCCCGGTTCCGACATATTAGGTTAAATACTCTAATAAGAAAGCAGTCTCGGAAGAAGGCCGACTATGTAATATAGTAGCACCCGGAGTATAACGAGATTATAGTAGAGGACCTTAAGGCCGCTCTTACTACTAACGATAAAGAGTTACGCCGTCTTCTTGCTAATGTCGTACGCTATAGTAGCAGCCTTCGAGGAACCCGTACGTATTAGGTTAGTAAGACAAATGAGCTAGAGACTTACGTTAAGGCTATCGGATGTCTACGTCTGTTCCTTATATATAGTGCCGCCGACAATTATTAGCGGAGTCTCTAGCGATATATACTAGATCCTCCTTCTAGTAGGAACGAGTATATACGAGTAAAGGCTAGTAGGGATAATGTTCGCGAGTATCCTACTATTGCTGCCTACTACTTCTACCGTCGGTATGCATTTATTATACAGATAATTACGAAGAAGTTTAGCGTTACGGACTACTAGAATCGTTTCGAGTTCTAGGCTCGTAGCAGCTCGCATAATTATAGTATTGTCTAGCTAAAGGAACACTATCGTAATGGCAAGATCGTTCTACCGCTACTAGAGACTAATCGCGAGGACCTACGTAACGATCTCGCCTAATTTTAGGCTAAGTACGTAACTACTATCAATCCTATCCCTCGACGTACTGCTCCGGATCTAGGAGAACCGCTAGTATTGCAGATAGGGTCTGCCGAGGTACGGAACTCGCAATAGCATTTAATAATAAATATCAATCGTGTCTAGCGGCACAAGTGTAGTTATAAATACTATTAGCGTAAGAACAAGGATACGGGCAATGTCTAGTGCCGCTTCTATTACCCTCGTGCTAACTATCCGGACAACGCTATCGTTACGCATACCCTAAATCCACGCTACTAGATGTATAATAGTCCTCGAAATAATACTCGTATAACTAACTACAACCGCGCTATTCAGCTAGCATAGATAGCGAATAATGACATTACTGTCTATACTAACAAAGGTGCTGTTGTTAACTACCTCGGCAAGTACTATATAAAGCAAGAGAAGCGTAGCGATTCCCTACTTGATCTAGGGAAGAAGGTCCTCCCGAGGATTAATGCTAATCGTCCTATAGTGTCGTTTATCGCTAAGATGCTTAATAAGTTGATTAGCGAGCGTAATATCTCTGTATAGGAAGAGATGCATCTCCTACTTAACTTGCCTCTAGCTTAAGTATCTCGTACGATGCAGAACTTTAACTGCCGTAAGCTAGAGCATTAGTCTAAGGTTAAGCGGTATAATCCTACTACTAGCTAGATAGTTACTTAGGGCTAGTCGCCGCTGCTTAAGTATATAAATCGGTACGCTATCCCTAAGGAGAAATTCAACCGTTTAGATCTTCTCGCCTATCCGGATTTAACGCTGTTTCAATTCTTAACCGAGTAGGATTTTTCTACCTATAAGAAGCGGACACGAGCTAAGTTACGAGTCGTCAATTGGTATCCGAAGTACAGTGCTATTAAAGATAGCCCTAATAGTACCTATAAAGATTGGTATCGTACTAAGGTACTGCTTTATTATCTATTTGACACTACATACCCTAGGCTGCCTTATGTGTTTGTAGAGGACGCCTAAACGTTATACGATATATAGCGCAGCGTATACACCTAGTGTGAGCTCTTTTATAACTACCCTTATAATTATATAGGCGTTAACCTTCTAAAGCCGACCGAAGACCCTTTCGAGGACGAGGTATTCGATCTAGAAGTAGAGCGACTAGAAGCTAAGTTGCTTGCTCGTACACTTCTAGGTCGTAACCCTACTAAGATGCTCGAAGACCTTAATAACCTAGGCAACCGCTAAGTCGACATTGAGTACGATTAGACGGCTCACGTTAACAAGTACGGCCTCTCTACTAATAATATTAAGAATTAGTAGAAGGACAAGCGAGGGAGCACTATACGCGGCGGCTAGCGAGTCGGTATACCTATAGACCTCAATTAGCGTATTAGTGGGCTATCCGATGCTTAGACATTATAGTACAATACGCTCGTCGATTATTAGCACTCCTAGATTGCAAATATAGATACTCCTACATTCCTCCTTAATGTCGACGGCAAGGCTAGCGTCGGCAAGTCCTATGTAATCGAAACCGTCTCGTTAAAGCTTAAAGCATTAGCTAATAAATTCAACACTTCTAATACTAGTTTCCCCGATCTTTAGATAGCTAACCCTATCGTTCGTCTTGCCCCTATAGGTACAGCAGCGAATAGTATAAAGGGAAGCACTTTGTATACGTTCTTTAAATTGCCGCTTAAGATGAAAGAATATATCCCTCTCGATAGTTAAGCTCTTACCGACTTCTAGGATCGAATAGAATAGATTAAGTATATTATTATCGATAAGAAGTCAATGCTTAACTTAACTATTCTTTACTAGATTAAACAACGCCTCCGTTAAGTCTCTCTTTAGGCGCCTTAGAGTTAGGGCCCTAATGCTATACTACCCTTCGGGGGTAGATGTATTACAATTGCTAGTAATTTCAATTAACTTCTCCCTATTAGAGGAAAGCCTCTTTTCTCGAAGCTCTCTAAGTTACATACACTAGAGGACATTGCTAGCTACAATGCCTATTAGCTTTTTAACTAGACTATCTAATTAAGCGTAATCTATCGGCAGTAAGGAGGTGATCTTGTATCTCTTGCCTTCCGTTACGCGTTGGAAGGTCTACGTAACGCACTAGGTAGAGTTACAATCGATCACTAGGAGACTCTTTGTAGTCGAGTAAAGACTGCGCTTCCTTAGGCCGAGTAGGATTCATTTAAGTATGCGATCCGCCTATACCCGATAAAGAAGCAGGTCAATGCTTATAACTAAGATATAATGCGAGACAACCGCACCCCTATTAAGTTGTCTAATGCTAATTACACTAGTAGCTATAATATAGCTAGAGCCAGTTACGAGAATAGTAGTAACCTCTACGTTCGGCTGCCCGTCTGCCTTAGTGTATGTGTAATAGTTACGTAGAACCTTTAGACCGAAGGCGGCATTGTTAATAGGAGCCTTAGTACGATTCGGGACGTCGTTTAGGCACCTATAGGTCCTAATAACGACCCTCTCGACAAGCTCCCTATAGTTCTTCTTGTTTAGCTCGACAAGTATACTAGTAAGACGTTTAATAAGCTTTTTAATAAGGACGGCTCTCTTAGTATACTACGCCGTATCGTACTAGTTATTCCTATTCGGCGTAAATAGCTTTACAACTAACGATAGGATGCTCGTTGCTTACGAATACAGTTTCCTTTAACTATTGCCTATACTATTACGATCTACAAGTCTTAAGGCATAACTCTCGATAAGGCTATTCTCGATATCTCTAGGAAGGACTTTACCCTAGGATTGACTTATGTCGGTGTCTTACGAGTACGTAGTCTAAGCGATATTATATTTAAAGCGCCGTTCAATTTTTATAACCGCTTTAAATCCGGCAAAGTTCCTAGAACCGTCGTTTCTCGGTACGCTAATATAGTTCGACGTCGAATATAGCGCTTGTTACCTAAAGGTGTAGTATTGTCCTCTATACCTCCTCGTCTAGATGCCGCTATTGCTCGTAAAGGCGATCTTGCCCTCTATACTAAGTAGTAGCGAGAGAGGCTCGATGCCTAGCGAGCTAGGCAGGCAGGCTAGGATAAGGCTTATAGGAAGGTAGAGGCCTTGTAGTACTTAAAGGATCTGTAGGCTATTGCTCGTATAGAGTAGCTATAGGGTGTTCTACGTGCTAACCCTCGGTTGCCGTATAAGATTACTGCCCTTGCTTAGCGCTATACTAGTACCCCCCTAGAGGCTTATAACTTCCGGCATCTACTAGCTAAGGGTACTGTTAATGCTAACCTAGTATAAGGATGCATCGACTAGTTCGAGGCCTTATACCCGCAATATACTCTACTACCCCTTTAGGTTGATATAGGGCTCTCGCAATTACAACTAACGTAGTTAACCTCTAGCCCTTCGCAATACCCGTTTCTAGCATATCCTCCGGCATCTACTCCTAGTAATAGGACCGATTTCTTTACTCGTATTAATGCTAATCGGAAGAAAGCGGCATAGACTCGCTAAACAATTAACCTTCTATATTCTAAGCAAGGTAACGCCTCTAGCTCTCCGATACTAAGCTCTCTCCTATACGACTAGTATAACGATACTAACCTTCTTAATGCTATTTAGCCTAGTAAGACTATTAGGTTTAGTAAATTCGTACTAAGATTCTATAACGCTCGTAAGGACTAGTATGTCGATCCTAAGCGACTTTAATAGGCTATCTAAGCGATCCCTCGAGTTACTATCAATTAGCGAGGCTAGATCCGCATCCTTATACGATAGGCGGATTTCTAGGATAATAAGATACTAGATAAGTAGGAGCTTTTAGATAAGTAGGAGACACTAGACGACTAGTAGCTAATAGATAAGTAGGAGGTAATACAAGATACTAATAATAGGCCGGTTGAGATATATATAGCGATTAATAACTAGTTCTCTTACTTTAATTTTTATTCGATTCCTTTTTAGTTATACTATCCGCTATAAAGCTATAAGCAGAGACCGCGATTATAAGCGGCTTGCCGCTTATAGTCGCGGTCGCTTATAGCGCCTATATAGGTGGTTTAATGCCTCTTAACAAGCCTATTTAGCCTAAGTTACGCTATAGATACTAACGAGTTTTATAATAAGCCTATTTAGCCTAAGTTGCGCTGTAGATACTAACGAGTTTTATAAAGGCAGGTTTGACTTGTTATCCGCCGCTCGCCTCGGCTTCGCTCGGCTATCCTAACCTGTACCGCGGGTCTACGGATACTTTATTTACCCTAGTTTAACTATATAGGACTTCTAATAGGAACGGATATGCTGTTCTTTACCTTCTATATGCAAAATCTCATACAATTAGTAATCTACGTTATACCTACGCCTATACATAGTCCGCTGCCATCCACACGGCGTACCGCTGTGTAAGTTTGAAAATCCATATGGCCACCCATCGCTATGCTTGGAGAAGTGAAGGTTGTATGCGTGGTTGAGATCCGGTCAAGGATTAGATCGGCCTGAGCCCCGCACTAAACTCTATCGAAAGCGGGGCATCTCACATCCTGATCAACATGCTTGGCAGGCACAAGCAGCCGCCGCGCCAACGGCATCTAACGTTCTTCGCTCCGGCAAAATGCAGACCCTCCTGTCGACTTTCAAATCGATTCCTATACGAAGATCCACCTAACACAAGCCTCTGCTTTCGAAACACCAGTCCCAACCGCGTATTGGGGCCACACTCGGCCAGGACCCTGGCCTATGGTCTGGTTCATGGCACGAGGACAAGACGGTACGGAGACAACAAGTTCAGAACAAGTTTGGGACAGACCTTATTAGGCTATCTATAAGGGGAATATTGTTGGTGGGATTGAAGAGGAGGAGATGTCTAGGAGTAAAGATGTCCTGTAGACTTTAAATACCTTGCCTCAGCTCATCGAGAACAGCAAGTCAGCTCGAACCCAAACCCTTTCCGGACTGTGCGAATAGATAGCAGAGTCCCAGCGAGGCGTCAAACCAGGACTATCATGGAGCCCAACACAAGAAGCCTTTGGGACCCGGAAGCTCACCATGCTCAATTTTATAGAGTCCGAGGTAGATGGTGGCAGGTGTGAGGTCTTGCAACACCCACATCGATAGCAAGGCTCATTTTCGATTAAAGTGCATATTTGTAGCGCAGCGCCACTTGGCTTGATTACTGCCCAACATGTCAGCCATCTCCAGCATATCATCATCTCCAAAATTCAGTATATGCGACATGAGCAGCTCAGTCAACACCATTGTGCACGGATGCCTGACATATGCAGAGTCCAGACGATCGATGAATCTGGCTTCTCTCCTCTTGCGCAGACCGCCCTTCAAGCATCCCTATATGATGGCGCGCCCGCGCATGAGAGTCCCGTGGTAACATTTATCGGTGTGCGACTCCTTCGATTTGGGAAAGCTTGCAACGGGCACGGCCATGTATCGCGTAGGAAGTGCAATGGTTGTCATCATTGCTGAAGAAAAAACCAGGAATGGAGTCAACATACCTTGTGTGGTTGTCGACACACGAGCCTTGTAATGACAGTGAGATTGCAAGACCTCACTTCAGTTGTGGGTTCACCTGAGTAGCAAGATCTCCGATGCTGACTCCGAATCAGTGATAGTGCTCGGTGTCGTCAGATGCGCTCCTGGTTCCGCGGCGAGTATGAGGAAGTTGAGGAAGCTGTGCCGCTACTTTCCAGGTCAAAATTAGTCCCATCAGGTGCCTTGGGCTCGTGCTTGAAGCCTGAGCTGCCTCGCGGCTCCAGTTTAGCGTCACATGCACGGTCGTTTCAACCTCACCTGAAACGCACGGCTTTCATAGCTCTTTCGAGACGCAGAGACTGCTTCTAGGCTTCCAATTCTTTCCTCAACAGTGCAAACTTCTCGCAGCCACAACAACTACTAGAAGTGTCACAACTTCGGCTCGTCCTTGCTCGAACATCTTCGACACTCCACATCAGATCAGCAATCTGAGCTTGTGTCGCTTCCGGCAAAGTTATCGCCGATAAGTGAACCGCACGCGACGACCGCTCCGAGCCTCGCGACTTCACATATAAGTCGCAACGTCCAGTCATCAACTCAGCCGTCGACATCAACCTCAAGCAAGAACACAACCACCGACAACACACCACTCCACTTACAGAATACCAACCGACACCATGCCAGCCTTCTCGATGGCAGGACCGCTATCACAGCCTGTCCGCGCCGCCAGCCGAAAGCTGGAATTTGAGCGCGCGCTCAAGGAGAAGCTGGATGAGCTTGAAGTAGAGCGAGATAAGCTTCAGCAGCAGCTCGACCATGACGAGGCGAAAGCCATGGAGCTCCTCGAACAATTCCTGCCACTTCCGGATGGCCTCGAACAAGCGGTAAGAACGGCTATGCAGGACCGGGACAATATCAGTGCTGAATGGGAGAGATATAACCATGTCCTCCGTCGATTTCAAGGAGCGAAAGACGTTCCCCTTTCGCCGCAAGATGAGGAGCTGCTCGAAAAAGCGCTCGCTTGGGATGATAGCGCTGAGGTGCCGGCTGGAAAGCCCGCTGCAGGGAGAGAATCGTCGTCCATCGGAGCGGCTGAGGCCAAGGAAGCCAGGGAGAATGAAGAGCACATGGCAAAGGCCAGAAAATATGAGTGGAATTCGGGTCTGGGTTTGAACAAGGCCAGCAGCAGCATGTTTGCGCAAGGCGCCCTGGACCAAGTTCTGAATCCAGAAGCAGGAGTGGTGAGCGATGCGGAACTCGATGATGTTGATGACGAGAGCGAGGTAAGCAACTCCCAAATCGATGCTGGTCTGCTGGATGAGGATGGCGAGCCGAGAAGGAGAGCCCGCTCTTGGTCAACTGGAAGCAACATTACTGTGTATCGTCCACCGACACCCGAAGGAGATCCTGAGCTTGGAGGAATGCAGCAAATCAGTCCTTCTCCGACACCGCGAAGAGGACAGAATCAGACTTCTCCAGGATTCGCCGAGAGTGGAAGAGGAGCTGCACTTCAAATGGAAGATTACCAGAGAATCTCTCGGGAATCCACGCCAGCAGAAATCCCGATACCACGAAAGCTAAATCTTGGCACTGGATTGCGGCGAAAGTCAGGACATGACGCTCAGGATGACTTGCCACTTTTTCGAGCAAGAACTCCGCCAATGGTCGACTTGGATGATGATCTGTTCGAAGGCAGTCCAGGTGAGATGTCACATCTTCACCAGGAAGAAGAAGATCCTCGCGCTGCGACTTCCGAAGAGCTCCCACTGGAAGAGATGTCGAATGCGTCCAGAGCCTCGTCGGAGTCGTCAGATGGTCTTTTCGTGAGCGAGAAGACGCCTTGGGTGCCTCCACGTGAGCGAGCGAGAGCTCATCACACAAAAGGTCCTTCCGCGAAGTGCAAAGACTCTCTGGCAACGGCGGCTCACCCATCCTCAGGTCTGCATCACCTAACTCAGAAGCATCCTCGGGTGAATGCAGAGGCTAACTTTACTCAGCACCCGCCCTCACTTCGGACAAAGGTCGCCGTCGCACCTTCCATTAGTCGAAAGCGGTCACCTGTTGCATGCTTACCAACCCCAGTTTCAGTTCCATCACCCACAGAAGTTAGCTCGACAAGCACCATCGATCAGGACCTACCTCTCGGCAATCCATCCTGGAACTTCGACGCGGTCGACGCAGCTCAAGCTGAAGCAGCAGCGCTTACCTCCGATCAGACATCTTTAGCACTCCGCGCCAAGAATGAGACCAAGCATCGAACGACAACACCAGACTCAAATACATCAGCCAGGCCACTGAAGCAGAAGCAGAAGCAGAAGCCTCAACGACCACTGAAGCCTAAGAAATCCGTACGTTTCGCAGACGACGCCGACGCCGACGGTCTGCTATACCCAACAGCAGGCGGAAAGTCTTTCCAATTGATCGGCCAGCAAGCGAAAGGTCCTTTGCTGCCGACTCCAGAACAAGCCAAAGGCGACTGGACATATTTCATGAAAATGCCTTCCAAGCTCAAGCGCAAGGCAGGTGACGTTGAAGAGGCTGCAAAGGTCGAAGGTAGTCTTGGCGCGTACAATCGTAAGAAGACGAAGGTGGTGGATGCAAAGAACAAGTGCTTCAGCTTAGTCGAAGCAGGAGATGCCGATGACTCGGAGCCGGAGCAGGGAGGCACCTCGAAGCCGGCTCATATGAGAGGATCGAGCCCCAAGGCTGGCAAGAAGAAAGCCATTAAGAAGACCAAATGCGCCAGTGCCATCGAGAATGATCGGTCCGAGGGAGCAGAGGAGAAGACCAACAAGTCGACGCCTGAGGACAGCAAGAAGGAGGCTCCGAAGCCCAAGGAGAATCTTGAGGAAACAATGATGAGAATCATCATGGAGGCAGCCAAGACATCCGGGAAGAAACGTGGTTCAGGCTTCTTCGGACCAGAGCAGTAAGGTAAGACGATGATTTTAATTTCTTCTTGGCTTGATGGAGGTCGCGTTGCGGGACGGGGGCGAGGACATGGTTGCAGTGCGTATTGAATCCAGAGCGGCACTAACAGAGTAGGTTCCAGTTATTTGGCTATGTCACCGGGCGGCAGCAGGATGGATATCTTTTGTTGCATGGTGATCGATTTGGTGATTGAGACGTAAATAAGAACGGAGGAAGTGGAGGATCAACTTCGAATTCAGACACGCATTGTGACACTAAGCAGAATCGAGAAGTGGGCTGGAAGGGGCGGGCCTGAAGCTTGAGACTATGCAGTGACTCCAAAGAAACACAACTACACAAATTCCTGGACGCTGTGAATACGCCTCGCACCATCGCCAAACTGAAGTCTTTCCGCACTCTGAGACTGCTCGCAAGGGCAACGCGACCGCAGTATCGACTTCAGCGATTTTCGCCAAAACACATCAATCAATTCAGAACCTTTCCTCGCACTGCAATCATGGCTGCCACTCAGATTGACGACAAGGTCAAGAGCCTGATTGCAAAGAGCTTTCCCAACGCCAGCGATCAAGAGAATGAGCCGGCAAAGTTGTCTGCTGCCATCTTCACATCAGTCGAGGTAGAATATTCAGAAGTATTCATAAGTCCGAATCAGTGTCTAACACGCCTCAGTACACACCAGCAGAGAAGACTGAGATTGAGCAATGGTCCACAACCGCCTCGCATCTTGCATCGTCGAACGAAGACGCAGCAAAGACTGCCGAGCGCCTGTCGCACCTCAACACACATCTCGCAAGCCGAACCACCATTCTCGGGAGCAAGCCCTCCGTGGCAGATGTAGCCATTTTCTCCCGATTAGCTCCAGTGGTCAAGGACTGGTCACCCGAGCAGCGAACCGGCGAGCAAGGCTACCACCACATCGTTCGACACCTCGACTTTGTCCAGAATGCCGAGCTTTTTGGTCTCAAGCTGGATGCAGGCGAGAAAGTGGACATTGACCCAAGCAAGGTAGTGGCACCGATCAAGCCAATTGACGCAAAGGCGGAGAAAGAGCGCAAAAAGAAGGAAAAGGCAGCTGCAGTGGCGGCAGGCGCAGATAGTGCGGCAGCAGCAGGAGGAACAGTCACAAGCGCAGCGGGCGAGGATACGAAGACGGCTGAGAACCAGAAGCCGAAGAAGGAGAAGGCAAAGGATCGTGGGGAGAGCATAGCAGCCGCCGTTGGAGCATCAACACCGACCGAGAAGAAAGAGAAGCCGAAGAAAGAGAAACAACCCAAACAACCAAAAGCACCCGCAGCACCAGAAAAGCCTTTCTCGCCTGCTCTCATCGACCTCCGAGTTGGCCACATCCTAAAAGCAGAGCAACACCCCAACGCAGACTCCCTCTACGTCTCCACAATCGCATGCGGCGACGCACCAGGCACCGACAATACCTCAGAATACGAAGGCAAAGTCGTCCGAACAGTGTGCTCAGGCCTCAACGGCCTCGTGCCACTCGGAGAGATGCAAGGCCGAAAAATCGTCGCCGTCTGCAATCTCAAACCCGTCACCATGCGAGGAATCAAATCTGCAGCTATGGTCCTCGCCGCATCACCACGCGTTGCCCCAGGCGAAGACGATCACCATGCCGGACCAGTCGAACTTGTGACCCCACCTGCAGACGCTGAAGCCGGTGAGCGAGTATATTTCGAAGGCTTCGAGGGCGAGCCGGAGCCAGTCTTGAACCCGAAGAAGAAGGTGTGGGAGGAGAATCAAGTTGGGTTCACGACGACTGAGGACAAAGTCGTGGCGTTTGAGCCGACCAAGGTGGAGAAGTTGAAGGAGAGTGGGAAGACTGAGGTTGCGAAGTTGAGGACGAAGCAGGGTGTTTGTACGGTCAAGACGCTTACGGGTGCTACTGTGCGGTAAGGACGTTCATGGCCGATAGAATATTCGAACACCAACCGCGTCAGGCTGAAACTCGGTAATAAGTTCGATGAGAGCTGGGTCGCATCACGAGCATGCAAGATTTGAGCATGCATATGCATGCCAGACCAGTCGAACTCGAACGCAGTTGACGATAGATCAGCAAAAGCATAGCGAGAAAGAACCAAAAATAAAAATGCATCTGAAGACATAAGATAACTTGCATCCCACGTCAGCTTGATTTCATTGCCCTCTTCTTCACAGATGGCAAGGAAGAATGAAATAGAGAAAGGCAAAGTTCCAAGTCATTAGACGCCAGGGCTAAGGGAAGACAGGCGACAGACCACAAAGAACAGAGAAAAAAACACTTGTGTGCTCAGTTCAAGTTTTCAGATGCTCTCAGTCATTAATGCAAGTTTTCCACACTTAACGCTATGCTTATTATTCTATGCACACTGAGGTTGTGAAAGTGTTAATCCTGTACACTGTGTCGACGAGTACCGATTCTCTGTTGTTGTTATTGGTGTTGTTATTAGGATATCTCTTCCAACCCAAACCAAATTCCAAGAATCAAAAATTCTGGCAAAGTCGCTGCTGCGTGGATATGCTCATGCTCTGAAGAGGAAGAAGGGGAAGTCGGTTCAGTCATCGCAGGCTGGCTTCTTCACGCATCAGCCTTCTTGGGAAGAGGTGGTCCAGTTCCACTTCTCGCCCTCCTTTCGCGCTCTCCAACGCCATTTGCCGGAACTTTAATTCGAAGCTTACTCCTTCCACTCTCGAAGCGGCCGCTTGTCGCGCGCTCCCACTCGGTCGGAGGTTCGTCTTCTCGACCGAGCCAGTATCTCTTGCTCGGGAATCTGAGCAGAATTCTGCCGAGCTTGCCTCGCCAGCCTGAGCCTTCCAATCGATCTGATGCGAAGGGCGAAGGTGCCATTGTTGGGTCGGCAGTGTCTGTGCTGTAATTAAGATTGCTGTTGCTCGTTTGCGCGACGTACTGTCGTAGCATGGATCGCGCATATGACATGATTACGATGCAGAAGTAGATTCTGACGAGTGTGAAGAGTGCGAGCAGCGCGATGCTGGTCATGCTGTCGCTTTGCAGGACTGCGCCGCCGAGGCCTCCTGTCTCGTACGTGTGTCCGTATGCCACAGCTTCTTGTGCGGGCAGGATTCCCGATGCCGGCTTCGCAACCACCTCGACATTCGACACGTTGTATTCGGGGTCCGTGAAGCCTGCTGTCTCATCCATGGTGCCTGCCGCACCCCGCAAAGGATTTTCCACTCCAGGCTCTTGAATGGTCTTGGGCAGGACCATGAACCACGCTGTGCCGAACAGCACAGTATAGACGCTGTTGATGACTGCGTCCAGCACATATACATAAGCCAATGCCACATTCCGCAATGGGTGGTCCGGCCTCCTAATACTGGGCATGAGCCATGTGACCAAGCCAAGAACGAGGAGCGAGTAGATGTAGTGCGAGACCTGGAGCGGATTCAGGTGGTAGCCCGTGAAGATAGCAAGGACGCCATAGAGTCCGGTGACCTTGTTGAATATGAGGGTTAGATTGATGAACTCGGCGGCGGTTCGGAGTGAGATGAAATGTAGGAGACTCTGCGTGTGCATTCTGTCAGTCATTGGGCGTCTTTACGAGGCCTGGAGGCATTTCTCACCCTCGGCTTGGGGAAGCGCAAGATGGTATGCGCCATTGTCGGGCGTGTTCCAGCTGAAGATGGCAGCGTTTCGACGTGCGCTGTGGAGTCGGTTCGATTGTGCAGGGAAGCATGAGCGATGTCATGTTTTCGGATCCATGCGGTAGAAGGTTGCATGCTCTTATGTCAGCGGCAAAGCGGATACGAAGGTCGTGGCATCCAGCAACCGCTTCTCTACCTCTCTTTCTCTTCCTCCAACTCACGATCTCGAGACTCCTTCCTGCCACACAACGTCTGCCCCCATGCAGCTTCATCCTCGCACATTATGCCACGCCACAATTCTTTTGACCCCTTGCCACGGGTGCATCTCCAATACCGAGGAAATTGCCCTTGGTCATCGCGACATATCCGCCAAGCACGGCCGTGGACACCACTGACCGACCTGCTAATGCATCAATGGCCTGTTTGCGCATCCGCTTCAGACCTGTCACAGAGAGTCCGGATTCAATCTCGGCGGGCAAGCCTACGGCAGCGCGTAACAATTTCGCAGCCTGCAAAACTTCAAGGTAGCCATAGTGGTCAACATCCATCGTCAACTCATCGAGGCCTCCAGCCGGCAGCTGCATCGATACGCTTGTGAGCGTTCGGATCACTTGATCCATCTCTCCCAAGTCATCTTCGAAAATGGTCGCCAGGTGCGCAGCTACGGGCAATTCAACTCGACCAGGCGTGAAGAGCCTACCGATCTGGACAGCCCAGGTTGCGCAGGTGGGAGGCTTCTTCAGGCCAAGAGCTGAAAAGTCGCCTTCTCTATCCATGAATTTGAGCATTCCGCTACTCACGAGCAGATTCCAGCTGACACTACTGAACGCCGAGCTCGTGATCTTCCCATACACCAAGAACTCGTGCGAGTGATTCGAAAAGTCCTGTTCTAACAAGCCACCCAGGTAAACCGCGGACATCACACGGTTCGGAGACCGAAGGAGAGTGACGTCCAAGATACTGATGTGAAGATTTCCGGCATCAGCGAACTCCCTCGCCCAAGCGAGACATAAAGGTAAAGACTGTGTCCACGAAGAGAAAAATGTTTCCGTGCTCTCATTCCAAAGATGATATCGGGCCTTACGCCAAACGGCCTTCAACGGAAGCTCGTGGATCTGCTTGTACGTCTTTTCGGGGTGCAGCATGAGGTACAGAGGCGTAATTGCCTTCGTATCGTTCAGCACAAAGCCATGCTCTTTTCGCCCACCAGAGTTATCATGCCAGAAACGGAAAAGAAAGCGCGGAACACGTTCTGTATGGTTCAGCAAATGTTCTTCAAAGTCTTCGGCGCTCATCGTGGGATTGAATGATGACCCGGAAGACCAGCTTGTTGAAGAACCGCTGGAGCTGTCGACATTGGAAGAACTCATTGCTTGCTGCGTAGAATTCGGGCAAGCCTACGTCGTCACACGGACCAGCACAGAGCGCATTTTAGTATCAATCTGATGTTTGCTGGTGCAGAAGAAGCGCGATAGACCCGAAAGAAACCAATAATCTTCTCAAGCCCACCACGGGAATCCATAATGAACCTCTTAGCCCTGCCGCCGTAAGAAGCAAACGCCGACTCCATCTGCTCTCAAACATGCGTCTACTCCGCACCACCATCTTAACAGTAAATGAAATTTCACCTATAGATAGAACTTGGTCTCTCCGACAACAGCGAGTCTAAGAGCTCCCATAGCAAACACGATTCCTTTTGCCAACAACTCTACGTAAAATCGAGCATTGCGGCCAAGCATTCCTCAGTCCTCATGAACCCCCTCAACAAGCATCAAAAACAATCCCTTCATCTCAGCACTCCACGCAAAAGAAATTCCAGCCACACTCGTATGAAGACCCCCCCCCCCCCAAAAAAAATCGTCGCCCAAACCACGCAAAGTGAAAAAAATCGAACATTATAAGTGTCATTCGTTCGTTTCTACACAACTAACGCACCCCAAAGCTTTGTTTGATTTCGATTCGAATTCTAGATTTTACACAAACGACATGAATCCATATTAATAAAATCCACCCACCACCACAAGACTTTCACCTCTCCTCGAGAATCCAACAAAGATCAGAGATACAAGTTCTTCTTCCTGTCTTCCCAGCAGGCACGGAATGGGAATTCTCTCAATCACCAAGGTAAGAAGAAAAAAAAAGAAAAAAAAAAGAACGACCTTCGCATCATAATCGGTGATGATCGAGGAGCACTGTGCCCCAAGGCATATATATATATATATATATGCGGTAGGTACCCGTACCCTCAACGCGCGATCCTTGCCCAAATCCCCATGAGATTTTTGGTTTTTCGAATCAACATGAAGATGATGAACGAACTCAACCCCTGCCTCCTCTCCTCTAGTTACTTTACCTACTACCTTATGTATTGCACGTAAGCAATTGATATATCACAGCTCCCAAGTAACTTCATCACATCAAAGTTGACAAGAGAGCGAAGTTGAAATTGCGCGTAACAGAAACACAAAAAAATTACATTCAAACACTTCAAAAACACAATCTAATCATACAATTCCATAAGCAGACACATCCATTAATCCATTATTCTCTCATGTCCATGCCCGTCTTCATGCAAACAAATAAGTATATTAAACAAAGCAGTCGCAGTCGCAGTAGTAGTGGTATGCAGGCAACAACTCAAAGCCTCGAAAAAAGTGACTAAGTCAAGTCGTCATGAGTTGCGCGTATCGTATGTCGTATGTTGAGTGCCGATGCAGCCATAAGGTGATGTAAAAGGTACCCAAGGACTGTGGCGTATCCTGTTGTCGCCAGCACAGCAAGGTGACAATACAGAGTGTTGACAAATGCGGAGGAATGCTCAGCGTAATCGTCAGGGTGGTTGGTGATTGATCAAGCAGCACGCTCATCCTTACCGCCCTTGTTCTACAAGTCGCGCCAGGCCGAGCGTTTGCCGCGAGGAGAAGTCGAGTCTGCAGCGCCATCGGCGCCAGCATCGGAAGCGATCTTGATACCCATCTTCTCGGCAACATGCTCGAATTTGGCTTTTGTGGGGGAAGGGATCTTCTTCTTGCCGCTGTTGTCTTTGCTTGGAGTGCCGCTTGGGGAGATGGTGGGGGACATGGGTGGACTGGCGATACCATCGAGAGAGCCTTCCCGGAAGCGGCCGCCAGAGCCGACGCGGTGAGGAGCTCCTACGACGTCGCGAGTCAGCTGGCCTGGACCTCGAAGCGATGGCTCGTTCGTACCGTCGAACTGGGCTGCAGCAAAGTATCCGGTTGCCAAGCCAGCTGCGTGAGCGAGAGAGCCACTAGTCTTCCACTCGGTAGGTGTCATGATGCGGTTGCTGGGCCATTGGCGGTACATGTTTGCGTCGATGCTGCTGAGACTGGTGATGCGGTGGCCAGTGTCTGGTGCGCCTCCGGAAGCGATGCTGCTAGATGCAATGCTGCGGGTGCTTGTGGTGGGAGAAGCTGGCAGTGGCATCTGGTTGCTGGATGGCAAGAGATACGCGCCGGCTCCCTCGCTGGCACGTGCATTCGAAGAGGTCTTCTCCGACTGACGAGCATCGATGTTGCCCTCTGACATGATGCCCTGGCGGTCAAGAGGAATGGCGCGCTTGGGGATCAATTGGTCGGGCAGCTTCTCGCCTCCAGTGACTGGTCCAGAAGGAGAGCTGTGCTGCTTCTTGGCCCACGCTCCGAGGTTGACAGGCAGATCAGCCACGTGAGGACCCTCAGCAGAAGGTGTGAGCACCGCATTCTCATTCTGCGGATCGATGACGGCTTGCTTGAGGGTGTCGATGCTGTGATTGTGGCTCTCGAGAGGTGGTCGAGATGTGACCGGGACCTTCTCTAGAGTCTGCACTCGGCTGTTTGAGCGCGATGGAAAAGCTGGGCTTGGACGGCGTGCGTGAGTCTTGATCGGACTGCCAGTGGAAGCTGTCGCGGCGGGCATTGCGTTTACTGTCTGTGGCTCTGACTGCAGCAATCCTTCACAGAAGCCAACGAGATAGTCGCCCTTGCGGGTTGGGTCAGGAGTGAGACGCTGCAGTCCGGCGTGAAAACCCTCGATCCAAGCACGGGACTTCTTTGAGAAGTCGACGGGCTCTTCGCTTGGCTGTGAAGACGGCACTTCATGCTGCTGTCCGCTTGGATCTTCCTCGATGAAAAGCCACTCGCGCTTGTTCTTTGGGCTGACGTTGTCCGCGTCTCTGTTTGGAATGTCCATCTGACGTTGCTCGTGTATGTTCTCGTTCATGCTCGAAGGCAGCGGTGCTTGGGTAGTTGCATCGCTGTGGAACACCGGCGTGCCTGGTGGTGGCACCTTGCCATTGTAGTCGCCAGTATCCGGTGCCCTAGCCTTCCAGAGCGATGCCTCGTTGGCTTGGCTGGGCGTAAGTGGGTGAGCGCCAGCATTTTCCTTGTCCGATGACTCAGCACGCTGGGGATAGATGTGCTGTCGAGTAGAGTACTCCTGCGTATTGTGTGGAAAGAAGTTAGCAGTCCCCAAGCTAGAGACGCTGGAGCTCTGGAGGTGGGCATCCTTCTTTGAAGGACTGACGGTCTCATCAGTCCCGCTCTTGGCTGGCTGCACATGCTTTTGAAATGAACCCGACGCGGCAGAAAGGGCGGTGGATGAGGACTTTGCAGTTGGTGCGGCTGGAAAGCCAGGCTTGTAGACTGGACTCATTGGGTTCAGTCCTGACTTGGCATTGGCACCCAGTCTGGTATCAGGCGCCTTGATGGAGACGGCGTGACTGCGGGGAGACTCAATGCTGAGGTGTGCCAGCGAGTCGGAGAGTGGCCGCATATTATCTTGAGCGCCGCCCACGTTTCCAACGGCAAGCGAAGCATTTGTGCCCGGGAGTGCTGGTGCTGACGCATATGCTGGGAATGCAGGGCCGGCCATCGAGCCGTCAAAGGGCGGCGGAGCGTACATGCTTGGCGGAGCGACAGCCCAGGCGTTGGCTGCATAGTAGTCCTCAGGAGAGATCGAAGGTCTGCAATGATCTGGTCGGCCAGCAACAAAGGCAGAATAGCTTTGCTGTGGAGCATGGGTACTGGCACCTGGTTGCGACTGAAGAAACGGAGCGAAACTTTGACGGCCAGGTGGCGAGATGGACTGACGAGGGCGCATCGCGCGTGGAGAAGTCGGTGCATTTGGCGGCGGCTTATTCTTCAGCTCCTTCAGCGTCTTGCGAACTTTGTCCATACCTGTGACAAGCTCGCGGCGTCTTGCCACCAAAGCATCCTTTGCGGCTCTGTGCATAGTTCGACCATGGATGACTTCGCTCTTGTCGATCTCCTTGAGCTGGCCCTCAAGCTTGGAATACTCAAGCTCATTTGCAGTGATCTGGGATGCAATGGACGGCTCTGAAGCGATGATGCGCTCGTTCTGATGGGAGCTGATCATGTCGAGCGGACGCTGTACAGGTCCCAAACCGACGGTCGGAGCTCGCATGATATCAAGATTTGGCGCAGGCATGTAAAGCTGCAGAGCACCATCTTGTTCGCGAAGACGCAGCACAGTGCCATTCACGATTTGGCAGAGGTGACCTTGGATGTCTTCTCCGACGGATCCGTCTTGGGTAGCTGGTGTCCACTCCTGACCGCCAGCGCGATGGTTCGGCGCAAATTTGATCAGTCCGCCATTAGCTTTGATGGCGCTATATCCGTATCGTGGGTGGCACAGCGGAGACTGGTCCGATGGCACGATCCTGCCTGGAGGATCGTTAGCAAGCATGTAAGCAAGCATGGTGGCCGACTTGAGATCTGTGGGAGTGTGCTGGTGGCAAAATTCTGCCAAGCCGAAGAATGGTGTGGGTTTCTTACCTCCTGCAGTGACACGCATGTGCTGAGGCGAGCCGTGGGCTTTGACGAGCTCTTCGACCTTCTTCTTCTTGAGCGAAGGCGTTGGGGAAGGACGAAGCTTGAAGTTTCGGCCAACCACGAGTTGACCATTTGGAGCGATCTCGCCGAGAACGCTACCGCTGGCGGGAACGCTGAGGCCGGTTGGACGGGTGATGTCCTCGCCTTGGACGGACAAGTTTTCGATGTTGGATCTGTTCGAAGAGACTCTGAGGGTCGCAGTCGAAGCACGAGATTTCCATGAGCGAGCGGTGAACGATTTCGTGCCGCGCAGAACGTGCTCTGGCTCACTTGTCAGCTCTTGGTGCAATGACAATCCCGCGTCGTGTGTGATGGAGGGAGATTCAAGAAGATTTGCGTAGAAGCGCCTGTCGACGGCGTCTACCTCGTCGTCGTAGTCCATGATGGACGGTGCTCGGGGATGGTGTCGGAAACGTGCAGACAGTCAGGGAAGAAGCGGGTAGCATGGATGCAGAAGTGAGGGGCGAGTCGGAGGTGAGCTTGAAGTGGGCTGGCGGTCAACACTAGGCAGGCTGCAGCCCCACGCCGTTTTTCATGAGATTGGAAGTGAGGTTTGCAGTGCAGTGGCCAATCATACCCTTCACAAGCTCGGCATCCTCCCCGTCGTGCTCCTCGATCGACTCGCCGAGATTGGGCTTCGACTGCGTGCCTCGAAGGCGATGGAGTTCCTCGGCCGAGTAGACGCGGCGAGTCGTCTTGGAGCCGGCCGTGGTCATGATGTGAGAGTGCAGAGGAAGAAGGTCTGGGCAACGGCTCGAGCTTGGCGACGCGGGCAGCAGCGGGCTATTGCAGATGTGGAGCCCTTGCGATGCGGGCTCTGCACTCCGGCTTGCGTTAGTCTGCGGCGCGCGCTGGCTCCCTCTGCATGCACTCACCGACGGCGTTTCTGCGCGCGCTGAGGGAGCGAGGGGGACTGCAGTCGGATGAGTCCAGCTTGGGGAGCAAAAGCGAGCGGTTGAGGGTTATGAAGAAGCTGGGAATGGTCGGGTTGCAATGCGTTGGTGTTTGCGACAGCGAAAGACAAGTGGTATGCGTTGGTTGATGCGTGAGCCAGATGCAAGACAGACAGAGAGTCTTCCAAGTCTTGCACTGCCCCTTGCACTGCCTGCTCTCTGTTCGCCACAAGCGCAGGAGCATCTCGAATTCGATCGTGACGAGAAAGAGATGTCCGCGGCCGGTGCCTGTCACGGTCACTGTCACGCTGGGTCAAGCTTTCTGCTGGGGATACCACGATACCGCCCGTGTGGGGAAGGTACAGTGCTGCACAAATTCTTTCGTTGGTCGATTTTGATTCCGTCCGCCATTCTATATGCTGCAGTGTCGCTGCATGCGACCTGCCCGGCCAAAGGCAGGTCGTGCTCACTCACTGATACGTACCGCATTGGGGTTTAACTGTCCCACTTTGACAGCTGTCCACTGACACAAAAGTTCTACCTCCCGGCCGTTCGTCTTTGCCGCAATCGCTGATGAGTCGGGTTCGGGCGGCGTGGCCGGAACGGATATGAGATATGTCGCCGGTCATCGTTGCACATGTTCATGTCCCCGCTCGAGTATCGTGAATAATATATCCACCGCAGCATATCCTCCCCCAAGAGTCACATCGCGGTTGCATTTCCCCCAACATGCATACAAGTATGCAGATGCCGCCACACATCCCTCCTCATTTGTTCTTGGTCTGCTTGTACATGAAGCGTTTCCGCGTCCTGCTGGGTCAGTCTCGAACATGTCGCAACTGGATCTGCAAGACTTACATGGAGAACTCCCCGAGCTTGTGACCAACCATGTCCTCCGTGATGCGAACATCGTGATATATCTTGCCATTGTAGACCTGGAAGACCAGTCCAACGAAGTTTGGTAGGATCGTGGCGCTTCTCGCCTGGGTCTTGACGGGCGGAGTTCTCTCACCAGGCTTCGCACGCACGATCGGCAAGCTTGAGGCACGTCAGCGAGCATTCTTGAGACGAGACGATACGCGCTGGCGGCGCGAAAGAGTCGGAGGAGCTTACGCTACAATATGGGGCCCTGATAGCACATGTCAGCGCGAGAAGTGCATGGGAAAGGCTCGTATAGCATGAACTCACCCTTCCATACTGATCGCGCCAGCAGCGCACTCGTGGCCTTCATCGCATCGCTCTGTTGTCGATGGCGGTGGGATTGTCGAACAGCGATGAGGTGTCGAGGAAGGTGCGGCCGGGGGTTCCAGAAGAGGCAAGGCCCAAAGCTTGTTTGTGACCCCGGTCCAAATGCACGCGACTCGCGAGCGCGTGCGCGTGCGCGTGTCCCAGGCATCAAACGACGCTCTCCTCCAATCGCCGTGCCTCTGCGTTCATTCATGTTCTCTAGCAAACGCTCGTCCTTTCTTGCGCCTTCTCAATGTCAGATGTTACATAAGAGCCTCGCGTCTCGTCCACCTCCTCCATCACCCTCAACCTGCCCATTTCGGTCTCTGCAATCAGCATGCCGGGCCGAGCGGGCAATGAAGGTATGCATGACAGTCTGTCCAGACCAACCCTTGGAAGACCGAATGGCTCATCTCAAACATACACAGACGGCGACACCATCCGCATCCTCATCACGACCGACAATCATGTCGGCTACAACGAGCGGGACCCGGTTCGGGGCGACGACAGCTGGAAGACTTTCGACGAGATCATGTGCTTGGCGAGAGAGCGTGAAGTCGACATGGTGCTCATGGCCGGTGATCTCTTCCACGAGAACAAGCCGTCCCGCAAAGCCATGTATCAAGTTATGCGAAGCCTGCGCCGGAACTGCTTTGGTGACAAGCCATGCGAGCTGCAAATGTTGAGCGACGGCAGTGAGCATTTCGCTGGGTAATTGCTGCTCCTTTGATGAAAGACGCATGTGCTCACGATTTGTAGATCTTTCAATCACGTCAACTACGAAGATCAGGATCTCAATGTGGCCATCCCAGTCTTCTCCATCCATGGCAACCACGACGATCCATCGGGAGAGGGCCATCTAGCAGCTCTCGACATCCTGTCCGTCTCTGGCCTGATCAACTACTATGGCCGAACTCCCGAGTCGGACAACATCCACGTGAAGCCAGTCCTGCTTCAGAAGGGCAAGACGAAGCTCGCACTGTATGGCATGAGCAATGTCCGCGATGAGCGACTCTTCCGTACCTTTCGAGACGGTCAGGTCAAGTTCTTCCAGCCGAGTCGAGACACTGGAGACTGGTTCAACATCCTGAGTGTTCACCAGAATCATCATGCCTACACCGATACCAACTTCCTGCCAGAGCGCTTTTTGCCAGGTTTCATGGATCTCATCATCTGGGGTCACGAGCACGAATGCAAAATCGATCCGCAGACAAATTCGACGCACGGCTTCAAAGTCATGCAGCCTGGTTCTTCCGTTGCCACATCTTTGGTAAAAGGTGAGGCAGTGGCAAAGCAGGTGGCCATCCTGAGCCTCACAGGTACAGCGTTCCGTACCGAGAATATCAGACTGAAGACAGTGCGTCCCTTCATTATGAGGGAGATCTCGCTCAGCGACTATCCTGAGATTCACGCGCTCGCCTACGAGAAAGAGCACAAGAACGAACTGACAGCATTTCTTGATGTCGTCGTTGACGAGATGATTCAAGAAGCACAACAGCAATGGCACGAGCTACAAGAGGAGGGCGACGAGATGGACGAAGAAGAGCAGCCACCACTACCGCTCATCAGGCTTCGCGTTGAGGCCACGCCACCGGAAGGGGGCAAACCATTTGACTTTCCAAATTCGCAACGCTATTCCGCAACGTTTGCCGACAGAGTCGCCAACGCTAGCGATGTGTTACAGGTGCATCGTAAGCGTGCAGCAGGTACAGGGAAGCGGAGACAGCCGGATGAACCAGACGAGAGGATCCTGCAGCAGACCGAATTTGACTCTGTGGCGGTTGAAAAGCTGGTCAACGAGTATCTTGCTGCACAGTCGCTTCAAGTCTTGCCTTCCAACGCTTTCAGCGATGCGGTCAGTCAATTCGTCAACAAAGATGACAAACATGCCATGGAGCAGTTCTTAATAGATAAACTGGAGGACCAGCAACGCGGACTCGTTGGACCAGCAGACGAAGCCGAGGAAGAAAACGAAGAAGCGTTCGATGAAGAGCAGATCCAACTAGCCATGGAGAAAAACCGTGAAACCCTCGAAGAGCAGCATTCTAGTGGCGTGCGCTCTCGTCGGCGGAGGACAGACATCAACCCAAAGCCAGATGGTTGGGACAGCGATGTTGCAGGGCACTGGGAGGATAGCATCGGCGCGATTAAACATGTCGATGGCGATGCTAATGGCGACGAAGATGATGCTAGTAGCGTCGCTTCTGGGTCACGGCCGGCGCGAGGAAGAGGCAGTCGCGGAGGCAGAGGTGGAAAGACAGCTGCTGGCACCACGCGCAAGACCACTGCTGCTGCGAAGAAGGCGCCTGCGAGCAAGGCTGCCACGGGAAGAGGGAAGAAGAAACAAGTGTCGGAAGACGAAGATGAGGATGTGGTGATGATCAGCGATGACGACGACGATGAGTCGCAAGGACTTTTCGTCACCCAAGACACGCCGCGAGATCCAAGTCCACCCAAGCGAACTGCTGCACGTGGAGGACGAGGTAGAGGCAGAGGTGCTGCCACGACTTCGCGATCTGGCGGCACTCAGTCACAGCTCACCTTCGGCACCCAGGCCATTGGCAGTGGCCGCACAAATGGCAGGGCGACAGCGACGAAATCTGCTGCTTCGAAGCGTCATGAGCCCAGCGAAGACGAGATCAGCGACGATGACGACGCCTTCGAGCCGCCTCCACCTGCGCAGCGCAGTGCTAGGACTGGTAGACGATAGAAGACCGTGGCCTGAGAAGAACTGAAATTGCCTATTGATTTCTGCTAGAGTATCTTCAGCGTAGCACAGCGTGGCGCAGGTTTGGGTTTGAGGTGCGCTGCAATACTTCTTCGACAAACGCAATGGATTTATCAATGGGATATCAACGCGAGTGCAACCTCATTTGGAACGTTTTGCTGAAGTTTTGCCGACCTCTGCTTTCGATTATGATTCGCCCGCTTCCTGGCATGCTTCGAAGCAGTGCTTCTCCATGTGGACGGGTGGTAGTGTATGGCCTTCTTCCTGCTTCCGTTCCGTGAGAGAAGAATGCACGTGCTTCACGGCATCGAGAGCGGGTCCTGTTAACATCACATGCAAACGGACGCAGAATGTGCATGGGCACGGGCACTTGTGGCGCCTCGCGACATCAACAGCTCAACTTCTTCCATTTAAGACTCCTTTCCCGTTATACTTCCAACATCAACTCGCCGTATATCGCGCAAACATGGTGAAGTCGCAACGACACAAGAAGATCGCAAGTAAGAAAGCGAACAAGACACATCAACTGGTCAAGGCGCGAGAGGCCAACGCGCCGAAGCAATGGACTCGAGACGCTTCGTGGCGACTTTCTAAAGAGCCGAAAGCCACCTTTCACCAGGTTATCGATACCTTTGAGCTACTCGAGAACGTACTCAGCCACCTGCCGCCTCAAGATCT
Organism: Pseudocercospora fijiensis CIRAD86; assembly: GCF_000340215.1. Lineage (NCBI taxonomy): Eukaryota > Fungi > Ascomycota > Dothideomycetes > Mycosphaerellales > Mycosphaerellaceae > Pseudocercospora > Pseudocercospora fijiensis. The sequence continues at coordinate 3,321,231 of NW_006921540.1, read as the reverse complement.
CCTGCATGCTCAGGAGGTTTGCTTCAAGATCAAGTCGACCGTCAAGCAGTCACTGAAGCTGCGCCAAAAGCTCTTCTTGGAGCCCGACTACTCGTAAGTACCTCTGCCTGACCTCCCTTGTACTTTACTGCGCGATAGTGAGTTCTGCACATGTAAAAGTGCTCTTGCCCAAGTCTTTTCAATGAAAACTACACCTCCGTTGAGACCTTTGCTGACCACCACGCGTTCCAATCTCAGGTACAAGTCATTATGGCAAGTCAACACCAAGAGACTCAAACGCTACAATTCTCCAATCGAGCACGTTGAACGAGAGTCGAAAGATTTTGTCCCGCCATACACAGGCCCCGAAACACTCTTCCTCCGCCCCACCCTTCCACTAGGCAATATACGCAACCCAATGCTCATCAACCCCTTCATCTTCACTCTGCTCCCAGAGCTGGATTACCCAGACTCCCTCGCCGATCGCATGCTAGCCAAGAGCCGCGTCAGACAAGACTTCCCCGAGAAATTACACCTCCGCTTCGACACAGAACAGCTGCTGTGCGAGTACAGTATCCTCAGTCGAAAATTCATACCATGTTCATCACTCAACCACCATCCCGCTGCATTGCCATCCAATGCAGCTTGCCATGGTGCCGGAACCAATGGTTCATGAAAATCGAGGAACCCACCGGCATCACGATCTCCGATGTAGCGCATGGCTGCAGGCGATTCCCCGATCTTCACGTCGATGACACGAGATGTCTCCGCGAATATGATGCCGGCAAGGGAAAAGTCCCTGTCGAGATTCAGGTCTTTGATGGATTTGCCGTCACACGGGCCGAGCGAGATGTCGTCGATCAGAAGGCTACCTCCAAGATTCATGCACGTCGCGGTGCCCATCGTTGTGTGTACCCTTTTTGTTACGATAGTCCGAGCGATAAGGCTGTCCCGACTCCTTCTGACTCTCAGAGCGGGTTGATTTATCGGGCATAGGGAGATTTATCCCACCCTGTTCAAATCGCGAAGAGCAGCTGGTTGGTTGGGAGGAATCGAAGAATTGAGAACGAAAGAACGGGGAGGCAGGCAGGCAGGCATTGAGATGAATTGAGCACGGCAGGAGAACTTTCGCACAGAACGAAGCACTGAGAATGAAAGAACGAGAGGCGTTCGGGAATTGAAGTGAATTGAGTAAATTCTCTTCTTCTTAGGTTCCGCCCGCCATGTTTGGAAAAGCAATATCTGCTTTACCAGCCTGATGTCGAGAGATGCGCTGCATGGGGCAGAGAGTGTTCTATTCGAATGTCGTTGTGTTGCTGGCGGTCCTTAGCGAGCAGGATCAATATGGGGCTATAGCAGGGTCATGATCGAGGACAGCTTGGCGTGAATGCGATTGATTGGAAGACATGGTAGGATCTGTGGCACCGAACAGGAATGCAAAGTAACGTTAGGGTCATCTGCAGTGCTCTGTACAGCAAACATGTGGACCTGTGCGTAGCCGTCCGTAGTGATGCAACAGTGGAATTGGAAATTTGTAGTGCTGCAGTAAAGTAGTAGATTAGAGATTCTACGGGTTCTGCGAAGAAGAGGTAGCGATGCCAAGAACGCTCGGGCACGTGATCGTGGCCTGAGGCTGCGGCTGGCAGGCTGGATACATCAAGTGCAACGCTGTGCTCACTCGCTCGCTCTGATGTGTGGCTGAACGCAAGAACGCTGGAGATGTCGCTCAAACCCGAAATACAGAATTATTTGACAGACACACCCGGTCGTGTGATGTACTCACTGCCGGCGATCCTGCTGTTCGCGCTGCCTTTGCCGCTCCTGCTGTCGACGCGTCTCTTCCATCTCGCGGATACGTCGCTGCTGTTCGATGAGCAGCATCTGCTGATACCGATAGATGGAGTCGCTGGCACTTTGACTACCGCTGGTCGTCGTGCTTGCACTTGAAGGCTCTGCTTCAGCCCGGCTCCAGTAGGTACCGTCGATCGCAGAGCGTGGTTCATACTGGTTCCATCTTGGTGGTGGCGGTTCCACAGGACTCTGTGGTTGCGATTGTGCATGGCGTCGTTCATCTTGCGCTGCTTGTCGTCGAAGCCGATTCTGTTCTTCCAAGTGCGCCAATTGGTTTGTGTAATCTGTCCGTGCCTCGGTGCCCAACGGCTGGAATCCATTCGTTTGCCCTTGCCCAGTGTTGAGTGGAGAAAGGCCATTACTTGTGCTGTAGTCAGTCATGCGTGGTTCGTTCGACGTGAGTGAGCATACCTCAAAGCATTTCTAGTCCCATTCGATCGGCCAGTACCTCCGTTGGTGCGACGGTTAGGATCTGCCATCAAGAGTTGTATCGACATCTGTGCTTTTTCAATAATCGACTATGCAGCCGAGTGGTATGTAATGTGATCTGAAGAAAGACCGGGCGGAGCTTCAATTTTCAGTCAGACATCGCTGAATACCATCAGACCGCAAGGCCAGGCCAGGCCAACACACCACGTTCGGTGCCGATCAAAGTAAGTGGGCAAGCAGACGAATGCGAGAGTCAACGCTGACCTACTTCAGTATGCACGCTGTTCCCCGTTCGCAGCCCTGTGCCCTATTACTTCTATGCCCTATTAGCTCTATGGGACTCTTAGCGCTTTTGTCCAATCGTGGCGGCGGCTTGAATCCTTCCCGTCGACGAAATCCTAGGGTGGGGCCAATGATGAGAAGAGCATCGAGGGCTAAGCTCCACGTGCAGCACCTCAATGCACAAGTGATCAGAACTCCGCAAGACTGATGAGATAGAGACTTTGACTGGTCGCTTGATGCTGCTGTTCGAGAATGGCTACCATGCGAACAAATGGCAAGATGTCTACGTCCGCAGCGCGATCTACGAGGCATCAGAACAGTGTTGGAGACACGAGAGCACCTTCGAGGGGAAGCAAGCTGAGGACTTCGGCCGATGCTGGGCTTTCGTACCGTAGTGCTGCCAGCTCGCAACTGAGCACATGCTCTTTCTGAAGCGCCAAAATGGCGATCTTCGCACGAGTAGGGGAGTTCGCCAGCTGGTACAGGCGCGACCATTGAGTCCAGGCGAGCCCTAACAGCTCGCTCCCTGTGCTGGCAGGTGTGCATGCCACGGATGCCAGTCGCCAAAAGTCATGTCTTCGAAGGCTGACAGGCACGAAATATCGTGCTGCGCATGACAACCTTGAAGTGATCATGCTATCGGATCCCTGTTCCACGCGTGGTACGCCGTACGTCAGGCATTCGATGTGAGCGTGAGCGTGCCCTCCCGCCGAATCCTTCCAGCCCTGCTCCTGAGAATCTGAGCCTCTGCTGAGATCTCGCGCGTCGGACGAGCTGGCCGGAGACCGGGCGACTGATGATGCCTTAGTTCTAGCATGTCCAGTGTTCGCTGCGCACTCTCGGCCACCGCACTATACTGATGTGCTGGGCAGGTGGCTCAAATACCATCATGCTATGTTGCACTGCAACCTCCATGCTGGAGCACTAGATGGAGGTTTCCGTTTCCCCAATTCTTCCTGTTTCTCGAGATTTCCGGTTTGCTAGAAGATTGTATTTGGCGTGTTTCCCAGTTTAACTTGTTCCTTGATGGCAATATTTGCCTATGGTACTCGGGAAAACAAAATGATCCGGGCAGTGCTACGTTTAGATCACTCGTGTCCTCCGCGACCAAGTCGTGCATATAGAATAGCTGGCGGGCGCGATAACTTGAAGGGTGGCAGATCATGTATAGAGAGAGCCAAGCATATACAGTTGAAAGCAGAGACAACTTTCCCGTTCGTGGGGGGAGTAGAGCATAGCATGCGATATACTACCCACCTTCTGCTCTCCGAGGTGGGTGAGGAGGCAGCTCGCGCCAAACCCGGCCGAGAAAAGCGCGATCCCTTCGGCGTCGACCACACATGTTGCTGGTGCACCGTATTCACCTCACCGGCGCGCCCAGCATCCCAGCGACACGCTCTTCCGCCGACAGGCTGTCCCAATCGTGCAGAAGACATCACGAACGGCGTCGGCGTCGGCGTCGGCGTCGAAATTGAGCTGCGCGAACTGAGCTCAAACTCATCTTCACGTGCATCATCTTCACGAGCTGGTGGCGCAAGTGAAGGCGCACAGCAGCCGCCGCAGCAGCCGCCATGGACCACGATGCAAAGCCTTCTTTCCCTACCGAAGCCTCCGCAGGCACATCTTCGAACTCGCCGAACGCCAACGCCAATTCTGCCAGCAATACCGCGTCACAGCCTCGACCTGAAGATCCCGCACTTGATTCCAAGCAGGAGCGCGACCTCGACGCCGAGATTGCCCGAGCCGACAGCATGAACGAACAGAACGCTGCTTCAACGGCGCAACCGGCGGCCGAACCATCCAACGGGCTGCCCAACATTGCCAACATTCCTGCCGTCGTCGAGCCGCGCATACCACAGAAGAAGGATACCAGCTTGCGCGAGTTCCTTGGCAAGATGGACGACTATGCGCCGCTTATTCCCGACGCCGTCACTGACTACTATCTCACACTTGCCGGCCTACCTCCACCACCAGAAACAGATCGCCGACTCGCACGCTTGCTGGCACTAGCGACGCAGAAATTCATAGCCGACATCGCAAGCGACGCTTACCAGTACAGTCGCATACGAAGCACGAATACCACATCAAACAACCCACTTACCGGACTCGGAGGTGCCGCGGGTATCAGCATGGGAGGTGCCGGCGACGAAGGTACAGGAAAGGGCAAGAAGGATGCGGGAAAGAGTGCACCGCTTGGTGGACCACGAGCAGGTTACGGCGGCGGAGGCGCAGCTGGCGGCCAAGGACGGACTGTCCTTACTATGGAAGATCTGGGCATGGCTGTGGGAGAGTATGGTGTCAATGTCAAGAGAGGTGAATTTTATAGATAGGCGGGCAGGCTGCTTATCATACTGTTACTGTGACATGGATCGGCGAATGGGCTTCTTAGCTGTCACGAGATGAATCGGAGTCTGAACAAGGCTCGGAAGGGAAGCGGCGTTTGGTAGGGGTTTGCATATTCCGGCGTAAAAGACATCACTGGGCACGATTCTCGGCCGGCGAGCCTTGGGAACTGCCGAGATATGAATTTTGGAATGCTCGAGCCTAGCTTTGATAGCAGGCTGGCGAGCTCTGTAACAGTACAAAGTAGCAATCTATGTACTATCAAAAATTATTGCATACCGGCCGCCCTCTCTGGAGCAACGTCCGAGCGAGTGGGGTCCAAACCTAGATGGAAGTTCAGCCTGATCAACACTACGACCATGGCGGAGCTTACATTAGAATATGGATCTACATGTTCCTGGCGAAGTCTACGTTGATCTGGACAAGCAGGAGTGTCAGGTGCGTCTCGACATCGTCGATGTTGGTGAAGGCCAGCTACCCGTGGTTCATGCCCATATCCCATGCTCTCTTCGAGTCTTCGACTTCCAGCTCTCGATAAAGACCGCGCTCAAGCCAGACCAAGAATTCGTCCAGCCGAAACAGTGATAGTTGTATCTCCGATTCTCCATAAAGATAGCATCTTAAAGCTTGATGAAGGTTATCCGCACGCTTTTGAAGTTTATAAAAGCCGGTATCTCAGTACGCCAGGGCTAGTTACAACAGCAACGGATCCAATTCAACCTTGGAAAGTACCAGGTACTTGCATTCGGATTAGCAACCAACTCTTCGCATCCTGTATACAGCCAGCAAGATTCCTAGCGAAAATGACGGGAGTTAGGGCTCAGGGAAAGTGGTCAAGGATAGATATCTATTAATAAATGAAGTCTATCCTATTCTAGTGTAAGCTTTATTCCTACTAACATACCACCATTGCTTTCCCGGATGCGACTACAATGTGTTGGTCTCGATAGTTGGTCTATAGAGGGTTGGTGAAAGGTGGCCGGTTGGTAACTGATCACTGTATAAAAAACAATCTCATTGCCCGATAGTTGGTCCATAACACAACCTCACCTCTACACTCAACATCGTGAAATCCACAGCAAGAACTCCTACACCCAACATCGGTAAATCTACAGCAAGAACACAACACCTACACTATGCGATCTACACTTACCTTCGCTATCGCCATCGCTCTCGCCTTAACCGCCTCGGCATATGATGCTGGAGTTGCATGTGATTGCCATCAAATCTTTACATGCAGAAAGGACCAACGGTGGGGATGTTTAGTCAGTAACGCCGACCATAAGCCATACTGTGTGAATCAGATTGACGATCCGCATTACTGTGGGCACTCGTGCCTTGCAAACGGATATGGGTATGCCTACAAGAAAACAGAGTAAGTGGCGCGTCTACGAATACTTTTTTCCACTAGGTAGTTCCTAACATGCGATCTTATAGCTCAACCAGTAACGCATGTATGTGCAGCAATGATGATGCTAGCAGATACCAAGGGGAATGTACAGGCTAGGTTAGAGGCCGGGGGCAAACCAAACCACCTGGCAATTGGTACTGGTTGAAGGGGAAAAAAGATTCGGGCGCCGGCTGTTACTGTCAAGGAAGGTGGGCTGCGAGGTGTGTTTGAGGGGTTGGAGGATATGAAGAATGGGAGGGAGGGTTTCGAGGCAGAAGTTGGGTTATCGGATGGAGGGGAAGATATTCTACGGCATCTGCTTGTGAAAGATCAGCTTGAAGAGACCACCACATACCTTCTTCCTTTCGGAAAATCCATCTCAAAATCCATGTCCAAGTCACCTTTTCATCTTCGCTAGCATGTATGTATCAAAGGGACACATATAGCGACGAGGATGCGAAATGTTCGCCGGGGTTTATTATTAGTTCAATATAAAGATGCGCTTAGAACTAACCATAAAAATTCCTATCAGGCCTCTGATTGGAAGAAAAATAAAATAAAATCACGTGCCACAAAAGAAGTATTGGCCTGAGTACCTAATTAGAACGGCAGACAGGCACCAAATTCGGACGGTTCTTCTACTTATAGGCCTTTACGGTACTTTATACTGACATTGACTCAAGATACACGGCTTGCTCCGCTCCCGCGCCTGCCAGCTAGCCTAGGTAGCCATAGACTTGGAACCTGGAAGGCATTCAAATCTCCAGAAAACTGCTGGACAGATTCCCGGGCTGGAAGCCGCTGTGTCCTTGGCGATCATGCTGCAAATCGTTCCAGGCCAGCCAAAACGACATTGTGCAAGGCCTCGTTCCGCCATATCAACCCCGGTTCGCGAGCGTTAGCAACCATGGTGTCATCCACAGAGGAGAAGAGCGACCCACTTCACTTCTGCAATTCAAAGAGTTGGACTTTGAGATCATAGAAGACGATGAAGTGCTTGATGAAGAAGCAACGGATGGATTTGATGAAGGGGCATACTATCCCGTGAGCATTGGACAGGTATTTGACGCGAGATATCAGGTAGTTGGCAAACTTGGCTATGGTGCCACCTCGACTGTTTGGCTCGCGCGTGGCATTCAGTAGGTAGGCTTTCATGTGAGATCCTGAAACCCCTATTGACTGATCAATGAGATAGGAAGCACAGCTTCGTCACCCTGAAAATCTATACGCGGCACCCGGACAATGAGGATGAGGTCAAGATGTACCAATATCTCAGTACCTGCAAGACAGCATCACATCCGGGCTCTTCGTGCATCAGAACGGCCTTCGAAACCTTCGAGATTCCCCGGTCCGGTGGACCACATCACGGTATTGTTCAGATACCCCTTTGGGACAGCATCGAAAATCTGGTGGCCAGGAATGGCACTCACCAAGCTTCAGCGGAGCTTCTCAAGCCTTTGTCGAGATATGTCTTTCTCGCTCTAGATTACATCCACACGGAATGCCACGTCATACACACTGGTGAGTGGCAATCGCGAAATCCAATCTGCAACCTGAAAGTCATCGATGCTAACACGAATATGCGTCGTAGATATTAAAGCGGACAACATCCTTCAGACCATTGAAGATGATTCGATTTTACAATCATTCGTACAAGCTGGGCTTGGACATCCTTCCCCTCGTAAATCCGTCGGGGATAAGACAGTCTACCTGTCAAGAAGCTTTGATCTACCGAAGACGTTCGGGAATCCTGTTTTGTCGGATTTCGGCGCGGCGGTTCGAGGCGATATAGAGCACGATGTGTTTGTACAGCCCGAAGCATACAGATCCCCAGAAGTCGCGATGGAAATGGAGTGGAGTTATCCGATCGATATATGGAACGTCGGATGCATGGTAAGTCGCAAGGATAAAGAGTTGTTCGTACAGTTCATCAGGTCCATGTTGCAGTGGAAACCTGAAGACCGCAAGACTGCTCGGGAACTTTTGGAAGATCCATGGTTGAACGGCACTGGATGATTCAGTGACAATTGTGACCATTGTGAAGAGGGCAAGGAAGTGCGGATAGCACACGTGAAAGCCCCGTGCGAAGGGAGAAGAAATTCGGGGCTGCGCATTGCATACAAGACTCCAGGCCATCGGATCCCTTGCTACGCGTATACTCGACGAGCACATAGCTGCTTTAGCTCAGGCTTGGGAACTTTCTCGCGCGCAAAGTAGGAAGCCAGTAAGAACATCAAAAATTAACTTCATGAAGAGGGTTGGCATGGCTACATTCAGTCATATTCAGCGGCGTCTCAGCTCATGGCCGCAGGTGCAGGTTGGAATTGCGGCTGAGCCTGATCGTCTGTTGCACAAGGCAATGCAGATGCATGCCAGCACTGTACTGTATAAATGAGAGCTATTCAGCTTTCGCACCTTGTATGATGTGCTTTCGCGTGGTCCGAGTTTCATGTGAGCGTGAAGGCACTGCCGGGATTCCAAAATCATACCAAGGCCCACAGAAGCTGATAGGACAGAGTGTTTGTTGACAGGCGCTGGCGTGGCATTGAGTGGTGTAAGAAAGGAAGTCAAGATGGGGATGGAGAGAGACGTCGCGAAGAAGTGGCGACCAATCCGAGAGCGAAAAGTCAGCTTTTGCACGTGACCTGTGTATCCACTTTCAACCACAAGCAGAAGACTTGGCTTAGTCTCTGCCATATGCTCGAACATTGTGAGATTCGGACTGCTCTCCCTGCCGACTTGAAAAATCCGCTTGATGAGGTCTGCTAGTGGGCATTGGCAATATCGATCTCACATGGCGAACGAGCTCTGAAAACACTGGATCTGCGCGCTCACGCCTCTCGCGGGCTCTCAAAGACAAGCTCACTGACCGGGAGAGGTATTGTCATATGGGCCCGGCAAATTTTGAGTAGAGGTAGGTGGAAGATTTGATGGCCACTGCTGCGCCTAACAATGTGCGGAAGCTGCGCGTTCCACGCAGGACACCAAGAGCGTGAGTCGCCGAACAGTGGCAGAGCTTTTCTCGCGCGTCTGCTAACGCTCTCAGTTGCCAGCAATGCCGTGCTGGGAAGGTCCGATGCTCAGGCGAGCATCCGTGTACGCGATGCGTGCGACGACGTGACAACTGCACCTTTCCTTCCGACGAGCCGCATATATCAGTGCCAGAAAGGTCAGTCTTCAGCAAAACCCCGATAGCCTACACGTGACTGACTCTCCTTCTGTAGCTATCTAGCCGAGTTGGAAAGGCAAGCAGCGGCTACTGCAGCAACGAGGTCTCCATCGTTTCAGCTACAATCACCGCCAAGCAATGTCCACTCACGACCGGCCACGGCTCCGACACCTCGTCACCATAGCTTTGGGTCTGGCGATCGACAGCCCGCTCAGCGAGAGGCCGGGGCTCACTCAACGACTCCGACCAAGTCAGCTTTGTCTCCCACGATAAGCAGAATACCAGATGTCGAAACTGCAAAGGCAGCCACAGTCGGCCCGTGGACCCCACGAAATCCACTGATCGAGACACAATTCCTCAAGGATCACACTGGTAGGCATCGTTTCCTGGGACCAACTTCGACATGGGCATTCACTAGGCGCCTCACATTTCTGCTTGAGCAGTATGAGCCGCAACAAGAAGCGACGTTGTCTCCATTTTTCATGGATGGAGCAGCATTCCACCTGAAATGGGCTGCCAAGCCTACCATAGAACGTTCAGATCTTCAAGGTCTGCCTCCCAAGAATTACGTGGAGTACATATACTCGACTGTCAAGTTCCAGCTAGGCGACTTATTCTCCATGGTTGATGAGCAAAGCTTCTTGCAGAACTGGCGGGCATTCCAAGAAGATCCTTGGAATACCGTGCAACAGCATCGCCTATGGTTCGTAGAGTATCTCTTGTTCCTCGCCTTTGGCAAAGCTTTCCTCGGAGAATCGGATGGGTCGAATGCACCGAAAGGTCATGAGTTCGCGGCTCGTGCCATGTCTCTGCTCCCAGGCCCGTTCGAAATGCACCAGGAAGAGCTTCTTGCAATCGAGGTCCTCGCTCTCGTGGCATTGTATTTCCAGTCGATTGATATGCGAATCATAGCGTATCAGTATATTGGCCAGGCTGTTCGACTATGCGGAGTAGAAGGAATACACCACGACATGCCTGATGCGTTGGTCGGGAGGCAGAAGTCTGCCAGAGCAAACTTACTATGGTGGAATGTCTACAACCTGGACAGGTACTTCTCTGCTCTGATGGGCTGCTCCAATTCCATCTCGGACGAGCAGGTATCCGCAGAGATGCCGTCGGTAAAGGACAAATCGCTGTATGCCACGGCACTCACCCTGCAGATCAGTCTATCAAAGCTGGTTGCCAAGACTTGTACGACAGTATATCATGTCAGCGGCGAAGGCTTGGGCGGTGACTATGTCAAGAACACGACTATCATCTTGCACGCTCTTGCAGAAGTGTCGCAGGAGCTGGAAGCTGTCATGCCCAACTTTTCGAAGGAGACGCCGACAGACTTCCCGCAAGTCTTCTCTCATGTGACTCTCTCCTACCACCACTGCATCGTGCTCGCGACCAGACCACTGATCGCGTGGTTATTGCTGCTCGCCCTGCCTCCAGCCTCGACTGATCTCCAGAACTTGGCGTCACCGATCGCTGCGCTACTCCAGACCTCAGCAGAATCAGCATTGTCGATTCTTGCAGTGCTTTACAAATTCGCAGGCAACGACCTTCTTGAGACCTTCTTGCCTTTTCATCTGGAGTTCGCCTTCTCGGCAACCCTACTATTATCCGTTCTCGACGCGATTCTGCCTGAACATGTGCCAGATCGTGCGTGGCAGCGCTTAGCAGAAGGAGTGTTGCAAAAAATGCAGAAGAAAGGCAACATTGTCGTGCCACTCCGTATGGCAGAGTTGCGGCGCCTGGAAGAGCTGCTCAACCAGCACAGACGCCCTCCTCCGCCGCCTCCAGCAAACCTCGCGATTCCGCCCGGGGATGCGCTTCACGGTGACGGCATCATGATTAACCCTGGCGAATTGCCCAGTGTTGGTGAGAACGCTGGCTTGGACGGCAGCTTCGATTTCGATACGCCGTCGTCTTGGGATGTGCTTTTCGGTGCTTGGCCTCCGACTAATAGTGAGCAAATTTTGGAGCTGGCGGATGAGCTTGACTTGGGCGATTTCAATGCGCCTATGTATTTCCAAAATTGAGCTTCAGCAGAGTCTCATGCGTGCTCGCGAAGTCAGCGACAATTATGAATATGGTCCGCAAATCTATCACCGATCCGCACTTCAGTTGATCTCGGCCCTAGCAGATCTTATTTTCTTCTTAAGTCTTTTTCTATCTCTTTCAAAGTATAGAATAAGATGAATAGTTACTTAAAGCTCTTCTAAAGTATTTCTACAATTTACGAAGAGAGGGTAGTACTCATATAAAGCTTTTTTTAGTATAGAAGTGAATGTACATAAGGCATTGGAATTCGCGTTGTTATAGTTTAAAACCATGGAAAATTGGGGCTGGATTATTGCCAAATGATCGGCTTTTACCGTCACCGTCACCGAGCAGCCGTGCTAGTTCGAATGGACTAAATGCCTTAGCATTCTATACTCGGGACTGTGAAAGACCTTGATGAAGATCTATTCGGCAGTCGCGTTGCATAGGATGGACAGAACGCTGGTTTCAGTGATATTGGCTGCAAGGGAGGTGAAGTTTTCGCATGCGTTTCTTAAGTTGAGCAGATGTAGAGTACCTACAGCAGAAGCTGTTCGACGCGCTTGTTGGCGAGAGCATTGATGCTAACCATGCAGCTTCGAAGAAGTGTACCGTTGCTACAAGAACCCGATCAAGGTATCCAACATCTCTTCGGTATCTTCGTCGCCTCCTTCAAGACCTTGCTTTTGTTCTGCCAACGAAGTTCTGATCACAGCGAGTCCACCTTCGAGTTCTTTTGAGACTTTCGTCCTCACTTCCGGGTCTTCTGCTACCAGCCAGGCAAGAGTTACATCAGTCATCTGCAAGCAGAAAAGTCCACCATCCAGACGCCTTGAGAAAAATTCGGCTTCGCGTTCCTCAATTTCGTCGTCTGAAAGCGTTTTTTGCTCCAATCTGATCTCTTTGTCTGCAGCAGCGACTCTCCGTGCATAGTCGCTGCGCAGTTGCAATAATCTTGTGATCTTCTCGTGCTTTTTCTCAGTAAACTTCGCCAGCGTCCTGATCCGCGCCGCAGACTCGCCGGGAAGTAGTCGAAGTAGAGCTGAGAATATGCCGAGTAGATGCTCGATATTCGCGAGGTCTTTGCTCTTCATGAACATGCTGAAGGTTGTCTTCAGTCCTGCGGCTTCAACGATCTTCTCGCACACCTGGGAAGATGCGAGTCCTTGGCCATTTGTTGCATGGTCCAGCACTCGAAGCCCTCGTTGCGATATGGTTTTTGTGCCTTCCTTGAGCATTATGAGCATTAGCTCGACGCCTTCGGCTTCGACGAACTTTGTCTTGCCCTCTGCTTCGTCCACAACGCACGTAAGCGCATCAAAGAGATTTTCGACATACTCTTCTTCCGAGCTATCTTTCTGTGGATCCCGTTTCCGATATGCTGCCAGCAATTGGAGGAAGAGGTCAATACCATCAATATCGATAGCTAGCCGTTTTCGTAGCAGGGATGATGACTGAAGCAGAACCTGCAGCACCTCCGCCGCGTACTGTTTATTCTGGCCGACGGGCTTCTCGGCCGATTTGATTCGATTGCACAGCCACATCAAAACCTTTTCCGTGCCAATCTTCTCTGCGATCGTCTGCTGTCCTGCCAGACTCTCCATCACAGAAAGACTGTGATAAACACCACTCCGATCACTTTCAATTTTTTCGTTAAGGCGTCCAAGATTACTCATGAGCAGATCCATAAGATCAGCATCGAGCAATGCGGACACTAACACATCCCACTGCTCTTGCTCAGCTTCAACATCCTCGTCAAGCAGCTCAGAGATAATCTCAATCGCTCCTATCGCAATGTCCGTGTTGTCGTGAGCCAGTAACCCAACCAAGCTTGCGACACTCCCACTTTCCGCAAATTCAGGATACAATTCTGGGTGCTCACCCAACAAACTCCAGCTCTTGATCTCAGCGTCCAAGTCTGCTTCGCTCCCCATGAATTTCGCCGGATCCGTCTCAAATTTTGCCCGCAATTCCGCATTCTTGCTGACCTTCTTCTCAAACGTGTTCGCTAGTCGCCTTAGCCATGCAGAGTCGATCTTCTCCTCCGTATAGGTTTCTCCATCTTGTTCATTGATGTAGTCGAGAGCTTCTGCTGCATCGCGGGTCACTCCGCTGCCAAAGAATCTTCCATCTTCGTCGTCACCATCGTCGTCTTCGGGAGGGAGTTCAGGTCCAGCTTCGAGGTCATCATCGTCCTCTGCGTCTTCTACTGAAGCGCCATTTCCATGCGGTGATGAACCGTCGGAGAGTTTGCTCGCTTTGTAGACTTCTTGGGCGTTCGGCTCTTCGAATTTGCGCTTGTTGGAGCCAAGGGGAAGATTGGGCTTCTTGAAGAGCTCGTCGACGGATGTCATGGTTTTAAGGCGTTACGTAGCGAGAAGGTGATTTGCATGTGAAATGTTTCTTCGCGAAGTTGTGATGAAGCTTTGGGCGGAATTAGGTCCGTCCTGGTTCGAGGTTCCCTGCAGCTTCACCCTCAGCTAGTCTCAGGGGACGCTCAGACCACCTCGCGTAGGGGGCCAATCAAGCGCTCCTCGGGCTCACCAAGATTGCATCCTCACTCTATTCTATCTACCTACCTCACTACACCCTGAACGTATTCTATTCTGCTCCTATGCTAACAGAGCATGTCCCACTCCACAAGCGAAAACCGAACCGATCTTCTGTACCCATATTGATTTGAGCTTCCAGGGCTCCCTGGACCTCAGACCTCGGAGACGTGTTGGAACTTGGAAGCTATCCTCCCTGACTCTGGATAACTCGACATCATGAGCTTTCCTCAAAACAAAGCCGAAGCCGGTCACAGCTACTTAAGTTCGCTTACGGGCCCGGATTCAGGTTCGGCAACGATGGGTGCGGGATCGATGGAAAGCTCGAGAGCCCGAGCACCCACGCCGGTCACGGCAATGGCCGGTGAGATACCTGCCTAGCTTTGCCGGAATCTCATCGGCTCTGCGTGTACATCATCAAACGACAATACTCGTGCGGGGAATTACAGCTTCAAATACTGTGAGATGCAGCAAGTACCGTTTTGAAGACTCAACAACGCACAGTGCTAGACGAATCACATCGCAAGCTGGAGCTTGTCCGGTCCTTGCTCGCCAAGTCTCGCCCAATGTCGCCATGCCTTTCAGTGTCTTGCCCCCGACAAAGTTTAATCATACTGTAACTCTCGCGGTTCACCCGAGACCTGTCGACAAATAGAGTCACTGCTCTAGCTATCATGAAGAACGTCACTCCTCTTTTGGACATAATATGCCAATGCCATTAATAGACGTACAGCCCATAAACCTCGAACCGCTCTGCACTCCGTGGCCGTTTTTTGACGTACTTGTTCACAAAGAAGCCAGCGTTGAAACAGCCAGATCCAACTAAGATATGACAGTCAGTGGCCATGCTTCACCGGCAGCTATATACGCCGTTGTATTTACGGCAACAATATTCGCCATTTTTGCAGTGGCTGTGAGACTTTACACCCGCCTCAAGATCGTCAGGAGAATATGGTGGGACGATATACTCATGGCGCTGGCCATCTTCTTCACGTGCATCTTCACAGCAGTCATCGCTGTAGAGAGTGAGTTCTTTCCGACACACAAGCAATATGACAAGTGCTGATGCTATGGAGCACATTTTGGCTTCGGAAAACATTCAGCGAGCCTAAACACAGAGCAGAAGTCGAATAGGTTGCTCTGTTTCTGGCTGAGCGTGTACTTTTACCAGATTGGGATCGGTCTGGCAAAATTGTCCATCGTGAGTATCGTGTTACGATTTCAAAGATCTCGATGCTGAGAATCTTTGATACGTTCTGCAGATTGCTCAGTGCGTCCGAGTATTCGAATCGATCCGGACGTTTCGCTTTGTCGCATCGTTTCTTGGGCTTGTCGTGACAGGGTACACAATCACGACCTGCTTCGTGACGCTGTTCTTGTGTAAGCCAATCTCATATTTCTGGCATCCGGAAAGATCAGGACATTGTCTCCCTACAAATCCAATATGGTAAGTTCCAAATTCGTCACCGCTTGCGACCAATTGCCAATTGACGTGCGTTGGTCAGGTTCTTCAACACCACCTTCAGCATAGCAACAGATATCGCCGTCGCGCTTCTGCCGCTTCCAGTCGTAAACACTCTGCATTTACCGAAAAGGCAGAAACAAATGCTGATGGCCGTCTTTGCTCTCGGAGGATCTGTATGCTTGATCAGCCTCATCCGTCTTTACAGCCTCTATGTTGTAACTCACAACCATGACGACACTTGGGAAGATCCTCAGGCCTCTATCTATTCCAGCATCGAGACGTTGGTCGCCATCATAGCCGGCTGTCTGCCGACGTACCATGCATTCTTGGCCAAACGCTTCCCGGGACTGCATCAACGATACGCAATGCATGGAAATGTGACCCAGGCTTTGCCCTCTCTGGACATCGATGTTGCGTTTCCCATTGATCAAACGACTCCACGAGCCGAGAGCGTCTCCAGGGATACGATGACGAGAGATAGCGGGAGCATAGATAAGCCCGCTGCGAAGTCTGGACATATCTCGCAAGAAACGACAGTGGGTCTGGGATTAGCCCGGAACGAGATGGAGTCTTCTGGCGAGAGGTCCGATCAAGATTGCGAGAAGGCATGGCTTGAAGCCGTACACGATGATGACAGCGTCACCAAGGCTGAGCGAAGGCCGTCTTGACGCTCAGGCGTGCATTTTGAACACGCAACGTAACAGGGATTCAGTGGAAGGATCTATTTAAGTGGTTTGGTAGCGAGCAAAGCCGATTGTGCTTTTGTGAAGCAGTGTTTTACAATCAGTGCACATTGGCTGGACGGCAGTGCGAGCATAGAACAGTTTGATTTGGCTATCATTTCTTGGCGTCATCTCTAAGAGAGCGCTCGCTTCGAGAAAGATGGATCTTGGGTACCAGACTAGATTGCTCAAAGGTATTGTCGCAACACAGGCTACGAGGCTGCTCTGAGAAGTGAGGCAGCCTCGTGTGATTCTATTATGGCTTAGTGCTTGTACTAGGTTTTGCAGAATACGTGAGAATGCCAAGAATAGCGGCTCCGCAGCAGCTATCTATACAGTTTGCTAGGTATAATGCTCCTCTTTTGCTCCTATAGACTTTAAATAGTATCCTTATACTACTAGAAGCTAGAATGTCTATTATTATCTAGTTACCGCCCGAGTTAGCAAGTGCTATATATATCTATACTACTAGTTACCTCTTAAAGTAGTATTTCGAGATGCCGCTAGTCTAGTAAACAGTACCGCCGCGTAAGACTTAATCGTAGAAACTAGTATCGAAGGAGTTGCTAGCGTATAAAGAAGCTATTATAAGACGCGAGTCGCCGAAGAAAGATAGAAACGTAAAGAAGGGCGCGAAGAAGAAGATAGTAGCGTAGGCGCTTTAAGAGTTAATAAATTCGCTAGCAAATAATACTAATACGTACCGGCGGTTCGCGTAGTAGTAAAAGGATAATAAGGACGCCTCGATAGCTATAGAAGTTAATATAGGTAATTAAGTTAAAGAAGGCGAGTTAACGCGACTTAGTAATATAGCGCCTACGCCTACGCCTATACTGTAGCGACTAGTTAATAGAGCTTAGATAGATAAGGACGATATTAAGACTGCCTTAGCCGACTTGCGTAACGGCTTCTTATATAAATAGACCTAGAAGCTTCTTACTAGCAAGAATATTATCTTAGTAAAGAATTTCGACCGTACTAGCTAGAGCGCTTACTATAGCGATAAGGCCTATCGCTAGGCTATCGATACTACGAGGAAAGAAGGCCTCTTCGTCGGTCGTAGCTTTATTATTATTATAGTAGCGAAGGTTACGATAAAAGACGAGTTTAGATAAGACTTCGAGATAGGTATACGGCTAATCCCGCGCCTCGATTTCTAGTTAAGTACTAACTCTTCTATATAGTCTAAGACTATATAAAAGCGCTCTCGGAGGGACTTAAATATTATCGTAAAGGCAAGGACAAGATCCGCGTAGATATAGAGTTCCTTACTACTATAAAGGATATACCTACCGCTACTCCGAAGGTTAGCAAACTAAAGCCTAACGATTAATAGCTTATCGAAAGAGAGGCGTTTATTACTAAACGTCGTAACTTCGGTAATCGAGCCTATAAGATTAAAGCGGACAATATATACACTCTTAGCGGCTATAATAATAAAAGTAAATAGTGCTATCTTCCTCCTAATCTTCCAAATATCCCTAGGCATTATTTATAGCTCTCGAATGCCTCCTTTAGCTTATAGTCTTTAGCTTAGAATAGTAGATAGCTAGGCGTTAACTCTAAGACCCTATTAAAGGCCGCTTTTAATTAGATAAAGATATATAACGAGAATATAAAGAAATATAAGAAGAAGGAGCCTATAATACTCTAGCCGCTAGATTAGACTCTTTATCGTTCTCGCTCTATACTAGCTTCCTTCTAATAGGCCGCTATTAATTACTAAAAGCTTCTCGAGACCGCCTTTAGCCTAGCTACTAGCTTTGCTAATAAGCTAACTGCTACTACTATTATCGAAGAAGCAAGTTCTTATTCTTAGCAAGAATCTCTAGCTCCTATAAGGATTGCTACTATACTCGGAATACCGCTAAGAAGTCTTCTTAGATAGTTCTTTAAGTAGGTAGCAAAGTAGCTAGAGTAGCTTAAGGAAGAAGATAAGGAATAGCTTATAAAGATAGAAGATTACTTTATAAAGGAGCGATATAATTATAATTAGATCTATATACTATCGATAAAGACTTAGAAGGAGTTAGGCTTCTTTAAAGGCGACTATAGGTCTATAAGAGATAGCTTAAAGCGCTTTTAGAAGCAGAAGTTAGCCGAGAGAAACTGCTAATAGCAATAGCTAATAATAATAATATTTATAACGGAGTAGCGGGCGTACTTATATATCGAGATTAACTAGTAGTTTCTTAGCAAACTAATAACTTGTTTACTTAGTTATCTCTCCGCTAGGTATACTATAATTGTCGTTATTTGCTTCGAGAAGTTCTTCCGAAACCTCCGCAATTTGCTTTATATAAAAAGCGGGAGTACCCGCTATACTATTAGAAGCCTCTCCTATAGTCTTATACTACTATATCGCGATAGATATATATAAAACTTTATACGGAGCTTTAGATATATACTAAGAAGGAGCTTGCTAATTTTTATAGTATAATATCTATATATTATAGTACTATACTAGCAGAGTATTAAAGCCGTGTATTATATTATCTAGCTATAATCTATTAACGTCGTATCCGCTATATTTGAATAGTTTCCTTATATCTACGCCTATAATATAGTCTAATACCTAGTATAAGAAGTCGGCAAAGTTAGCGTACTTATTTATACGACTTTTGTTCTTTTTTATCTATATTTTAAGGATATTAAAGGTCTATTCTATCGGATTCAAATCTAGCGAATATAGCGGCAAGTATTCGAGTCTATAGCCTACTAACGTAATAATACTCTCGACTTTGTCGCTATAGTAGATTAAACAGTTATCTATAACAAAGATTATCTTAAGGCCTTTAAGAAGCGGCAAAACCTATATCTCGAGCTAGTCGTCGAAGGTAACTTAATTAATACCGCCTTCTACGTAGAGAGTATAAGGCAGGTATCTATTAATAGTAAGGGCTAGCAAGACAGATAGGCGCTTCTATCGTTACGTATACTATATATCGTAGCAATCTATACCCTCTAGCGACTATCTATATTTCCTATACGCTATCTTCTTATTCGAGGCTGTTTTATCTAAAAGTACTAACTTCTCGATAGGCTAACTCTTAATCTTCTTACTCTAAACCGCCCTATTCCTTGTATTCCTTTTAGTAGCTACTTTGCGCGACTGCTTTCGAGACTAGCCTATAACGCTAGTAAGGGTGCGGTAGACTATAGAAGGGTAAACTTAAACGCTAAAGTAGTTAAATAACTCGAGATATATCTCTTTAAGGTACGCTTCCGATCGGTCTCCTAGATATTCTTCTAACTACTATAGTAGTTAGTATAGCTTAAAATCTACCCTAATCGCTTACCTCTCGCATTTTAGGCGTTAGAGCCCTCGGCGTACCCGCCTTACCTCGAACCGGATAGTAATACTCGTCGAAGAGGTCTATATTTACGCGCTATCTAGTATTAATATAACGTTAATATAGCGACTCTAGTCTTCTTATAGATCTGTTTTATAGTGAAATTACCTCTAAAGAGCTAGGCCGCTTTAGAGATAGTATCTACGGGCATTCTAGTACTATAGCTATTACGCCTCTTAGGCTTCTTTAGTAGCTGTTTCTTCGACTTCTTAGGTATCATCAATAATACCTATAAAGGCTCTATACTATTAAAATAGCGACAATACGATA
>NW_006921540.1:3294361-3301301 GCF_000340215.1 Pseudocercospora fijiensis CIRAD86 | reverse complement strand
GTAGCGCAGCTATGCCTATTGAACTTCTTAATAGAGACATAGTAGCACACTTGCCAAAGTTTCTTCTACAACGGCTATTACTATAAGACCTAACTCGCCCCGTAAGAGCACTAGGCAATAAAGTTTAAAGAGTTGCAGCCTAAGGTATTAGCGATTATTCGCACCTACCTACGAAAAACCTATCTCGAGACTAGACGAGAATGTTAGCGATTCCTACCTTTATATTCTTACCTGCGTTTTATTATTAGACAATTTGCCTTTGCGGAATATAGCGGTCCGCGTCCCGTATATAGACTACTCCGTAGCGGGCTTAGATAAAAACTATGCGGAGCTAAGCAAATTTTTCTACTAATTAGGGCGGGGAATGCAGGAATCGCTATTCTCGTCTAGGCCGTTTCTATCGGGATTTCGACTTCCTATATTAAACATTTATATAGGAGAATCGCAAAACCCTAGTTTTAATACTAGAACGACTATTTCCTACGGTGAAAATTTCTCTCCGCGGCGGGAACACCTCTCTCCGTATTACTATCTTTTTCCCGAAGTTTCCTAGGTACGAAATCGGGTATAAATATGTCGTCGTCGTCGTAGCGCCCGCGTCGTAATATACGCTAGGTAGATGCGACTATATTATCGCGTATTTCTATTGCGACTACACCCTCCGCGGCTTTCTAGCCTACTTCCGTAGGACTATCTCTATCCTCCGCTACGGATAGATATATATTTAGTCGCTCTCCTTCTAGTCTATCTGCCTCCTCCGATCTTTCTAGTATTCTATCTTATAAGTATCTAGGTAACGGGTCTACCGAAGAGGAGGACCTAGCGGATCGCCTATAACTAGAAGTAGATAGCATTATAGACGGTAGTAGCGTTAGTAGTAGCGATAACGAGTCGACCCGCTACGTAACTCGCTAGCCCCGCGCTCGTCGCGATAAAAGATAGCGCTATAAAGAAGTAATACGTAAGATACGGGAAAACAACCTTACTATAGGAAAGGTCGTACGGTACTAGGCTAGTAAACTACGGAGTAAGTCCTATACGTATCGCGTCGGCTAGCTCTCTATTATATTAAATGCGGAGCTACGTAAATCGAAGCAGGTTAAGTTGTCTAGTAGTAAGAATAGTAATATTATTCGTAAACTCGATTACCTAATTAGAAAGAGCTTATATAGGAAATAGCGGAGGACTCTTCGATCCGCTACGAAGGTATCCGAGGCCGTAGCGGGCGACTAGGCCGCTACGCTACTCGAACCTATTAATAGATTCGATAATCAATTCTCCGTCTAGCAGTTTAAGGATATATATAAGGTTATCCGGGATGTTGCTCTAGCGTAGCATCAATTTGCCCGTAGCGTATTAGTTAGATAGCGCAATAAAGAGCTAGATAATCTCGATATACGAATATTTACCCTTACTGCCTTTATCCTCTATACTCGCTCTCGGAACAAATCTAATTAGTTTGTAAAGGCATTCGGTCGGTACCTCCTATTAAATAGCGTAAAGCGGAGGGCATTAGATGTCCTATCGGGGATTAGTTTAATCGCTACGTATATAGTACTATACTATAAGGAGAAGCTTTCTAGGAGCGAGTAGAAGGTAGTTATTTAATCGCATTGTAGTTGACTCGTACTTATTCTATATAGGAAAGGCTCGTCCGGTTAGCGTATAATGTTATATAGTACGTAGTATACGACAATATCAATTTCTAGGATACGGTTCGGGATTAGACTATATCTAATTAGTCGGTTATACGCAATCTTACTACGGCGCTGCTAGTGCGCTTTACTCCGTATATTCGCTATCCCGATACTAGCCTACGCATTAACGATTTTAAGGCGGATACGCGACTAGACGCTGCGGATATCTGTAATACCCCTACGCTTAGAGAAGATAAATAGTCTCGGAAACTGTCGATATATTATATATACGCGGCGATTATAAGCATCTTCGAAAATAAGCTCGCAACCGTAGTTAAGGACCCTCGGGTTAAGTCGATTGCGTAGTAGCTAGGACTGTATCCGCTACGGGCCTCTAAAACCGAATTCTACCCGCTTAGTGCGATTTACTATAGCGAGAGTACTATCGATAGGAACGCCGCGGTACAAGAGGACATTATGCTATATAAGCTACGCTTTAACCTAGTCGTAGACTTCCTTATACGGTTGTAGCTTTTCTACGGAGATTAATAGTCGGTATAGCGTATACGGAGTAACAAAGGTAAAAATACTAAAAGTGTAAGGCTATTCGAGCGGCGGGATTAGATAATGCCCGTTGCGGGACTCTTCTATACCGCTATAAACCTCTATTATACACTAGTTCGCCTTTTCTAGAGTATTGGTTAGGATGCTAGGTCGGAATATAGCCTTTTCTAGGACAAGTAGGTATTTAGTATAAAAGGATTAACCGAGAAAAAACCAAAATACTAGATACTACGTCCCGTTACGCTTTATAGGTACTCCGTAAGGATTATCGCCTTATTCGTTAAGTAGCTGTACTATAGCGAATATTTCCCTACGGATTTACCTCCTAATTTTAGTAAGCTAAGGACGGTTGCACCTACTATAGTAGGTCTTACTACGGATAAATATCTTTAGTTCTTAGTAGCTATATATAATAGCTACTTGCGGCCTTTAGTATAGCTAGAAAGAGAATAGAAACGGGTATATAGTATACCTAGGACAAAGCTACTCTTACCGTAGTAGATGCGCCGGACTCCGCTACGGTTAGAGCCTATCCCGTAGGCATAGCCTAGAATCCGCGATCCTACCTAGACTACACTTTATCGGCGACTCTATATAACCGAGCTCTAGTTAACTCTCCGATATACGACTCGGAATATAGATATTAGTTATATTAAACGTCTCTTGCCGCAGCTCGTAGTAGTATTTTTCGGAGCTAGACAATATAACTACGGGCGCGAGATACTACATCTAATTTAGCTACTTAAGGGCATATCTCTACATCTCCGTAGCGCGATTCTAGCCGGCGGCGTCGTAAATATAATAGGTAGGCCCGGGAAAGGGATCGCGGTAGACGAATTGCTCGAACTAATTAATTTGCGGTATAAAAATAATATACGAAATTTTAAGAATTCGACGTATAATATAGTAGAAACATTTAATCGTGTTGTTAGGGCTAAAGAGGCTATACGTGATTAGTATGTAACTAGGCCGAGTGAAGCTAGGGTCTCGATACCTTAGGCAGGGCTTGGCGCTTAGCGTTAGGCTAACTCTCCTGCCTTCCTCCCTCTCCTTCTAGATCCTTATCGAATACTACTCGTACCTACTACTACCCTATCTACCTGCTAATATACCCTTCTTATATAGTATTCGATCTACCCTTTAAGGGCAGTAGCTAGATAGTCCTTATTTCAAGCTTTCAGCGGTATAGCTATAAATAAGACTAATCTAACTATATTGCGCCCGAAGAACGGGACCTATACGTACTATTCTATCGAAACAACCGTACCAATTATTAAGTAAGGCCTTCTATACGGCCTATTATACTAAGTTAAGCATACTAAGCCGATATCTACTAATTCCGCTACATCCGCATCTTAGGGGCTAACAATACATTATTAGTGTCGCCCCTTACAATAGCTAGTTTATTACGAAACAACAACCGTACTGCCGCTAGCAGCGCTAGCAACGACAACGCTAGTAGCACAGTGCCTGCTAAAGTGCCTCCTACTAAAGAGCCTACCGGAGAGCCTATTAAAGAAGAACCTATAGTTCTAGGTAATAATCTAGAATTGCCTATCGACGACATTCTTAATAATATTGTCAACCGTCGATATAGCTAACTAGCCTTTAGCCCCCAACTAGTAGGGAGACTCTAAGAAGCTACCTAAAACAGGCTTACTGCCCTACGTTAAGAACAATAGCTAAAGGATAACCTCCTCGAAATTCGCCGCCTTTAGGAGGCCCTAACAACTAATACTAAGCCGATAGTAGGGCCTTCCTTACTATTAGTCCTAGTCTAGAAGAAGGATACTAAACTTAAGGACTGTACCGTATTTAATAGCTCTAGTCGAAAGTAATACAACGACCACATTCGTAACTATAAGCTTAACTAACGAAATGCACTAAGGGCCCTGCTAGACGACTATTCGCTAGTCGTCCATGCTATGCAATACATTAATAGAGACCTAAAGCGTACCTAGGATAACCACTTTAACTCCCTTACTAATTAGACCGCTATTTAGTAGCAAAACTACAAGACTATTATGCTAGACACCCTTAGAAACCCTATACTAAGGCAACAACACGCTTAGGACTAATACCTTCGAGCTAAACAAAAGACTAATTAATCGGCTTGCTTATTTAAGGCCTATTTGAAGACCCTCGAAGACGATTTGCTAGCTAAGACCGACTCTATCTAGATTTCCGAAATACGCCCTAAATTGCGATAGGAATTGGTCCTTAAATTAGACCGTCGCCGTATATTCGAACAGACCAATCTAACGCGTATTTAATTCATAGTCGAAGTAGAAACAGCCGAACGGGCTGTTTAGCTCTAATAGCGACTAGAATCAAGGATCCGACTAGCTAGTACTAACCGTAGTAACCGTAGTAGCCGCGGAGGAAACCAAGGTTCCTACTAGGACAACAATGCTAACAATAGGAACAGTAACGATCGTAGAAGAGGCCGTAGCCGGCGGCTATATAGAGGAGGCCGCGATAGGGGCCGTAGAAGGGGCTCGTATCCCTATAATGCTAACCGCTCGACTAACAATAGCAGCAACAATAGCTACGGCAGTCTACTAACCGGATTGAAGTGCTTCAATTGTAATAGCACTAGCTATCTACTAGGCTAATGCGACAAACCTAAGGACTAGGCCCGAATCGACCGTGCTACCGCTAAGCACCGAAAGTACCTCTTAGTAGCTAACGCTACCCCTATAGGCCAACCTTCGAAAAAAGAGTAAGCGCCGCACTAACTGTTAGCCTCGTACGGCGTAAGACTATCGACATTGTACTAGCTATTACACGTACCTGTCTTATATCCGGGCCCGATACTAACTATAAGACTAAGGTTACACTAGATCTAGGAAATTCAGTTAGCGCCCTTATTAGCCATCGCCTAGCTAAGTAATTAGACCTTCGACAACTGCCTAGGACTGACCTGCTAACCCTTGCTTAGTTTAATAACGCTCGGCACTTAACCTATAGGGCCTACTATGTCTATATAGCCCTAAAGGACGACCTCGGCAATAAGCGCCTACTAAACTTTACTACCTACGCGGTAGACATAGACAGCCTCCTATCTAAGATTGTTATTAGTAACCCTGTTCTTAAGTACTATGCTATAGTTATAGACTTAGGCAGTTAATAGTAGCGATTTGGAATCGCTAGGAAAGAGGATATTAAATACATCGATATTAGCGAGTGCCCCGACGATATTAGGGTTCTATTTATCGGCAACCTAATACCTGCCGTAGCTAACCTAATAGTCGACCTATTAGGCGATAACGATAAGCCTGTGCCCCCTAATAGCATAGATCCTAATCAGCTTACTCGTATACCGGAGCCTATTCGAGAAACCTATATTAATGTGTTTAAACACTACTTAGCATCGACATTGCCTATATTTAAAGAGACGGATTATAAGATTGATATTATAGCGGGCAAGGAGGTCCCTTTTAGCCCCCTCTATAACCTTAGTAAACGAGAGCTTGCTGTATTGCGTAAGTACCTAGAGGAAAACCTAGCTAACGGTCGCATTCGGTATAGTAATAGCCCTGCTAGCGCCCCTATCCTATTCGTACTAAAGAAGGATAGTAGCCTACGTCTGTATGTTAATTATCGTAGGCTTAACGCTGTTACTATTAAAGACCGCTACCTACTTCCTCTTATTAATAAGACCCTCGATCGCCTTTCTAGTACTTACTACTATACTATATTAGACATTAAGGACGCCTATTACCGCATCCGTATCCGCAAAGGCGATAAATAGAAGATAGCCTTTCGTACTCGTTATAGGCATTTCGAGTACTTAGTTATACTATTCGGCTTAGCCAATGCCCCTACAACATTCTAGTCCTATATTAATCGGGCCCTTTTAGGCCTATTAGACTATCTCTATATAGTTTACCTAGATAACATCCTAGTTTATATACACTTACCTAACATTGCGGAGCACTAGGCTATAGTCCGTAAGGTGCTCGATCGCCTGCGAGCCTATAGACTATATTGTAAGCCTTCTAAATACACCTTTGCTGCTAAGGAGGTATCCTTCCTTAGCTTCCTCGTGTCAACTAAGGGTATTAAGGCTAATCCTAACCGGATTAAGACTATTACTAAGTAGCTAACGCCTACTAGTATTAAGGAGCTTCAATTATTCCTAGGTTTTGCTAACTTCTATCGTCGCTTTATTAAGGGCTATTTACGATACGTAATGCCCCTAACTAAGCTTACTAAAACTAAGGCCAACCCGACTAGAGAGTTTAAATAGACTAACAGAGCATAAGCCGCTTTTAACGGTCTAAAGCAGCGCTTTACTAAAGTCCCCTTATTATACTATTTCGTACTAAATAAGCAGATCCGAATTGAGACTAACGCTTCGCAGTTCGCTATATCGGCTATTATGTCCTAGCAATTAGACGATAACTATTACTAGCACCCGATTGCCTTCTTCTCGAGGAAGATAATCGATGCTAAGCGTCGCTACGAGACCTACGAGTAAGAGCTCTTAGCTATTGTCGAGGCCTTTAAGTACTAGAGGCATTACCTCGATAGGGCCTAACATACGATACAGGTCTATACAGACTATAACAACCTCCGTAGCATCACTAAGGTTACTAGAGTTATAGGTCGATAGGCTAGATAGGCCGTCTACCTCGCTAGGTTTGATTTTAATATATTATATCGGCTAGGCGTAAGTAACCCTACTAATAGCCTATCGAGGCGACCTAATTACGATAGCGGGACTTAGCCAGCTG